>NC_036847.1:3690070-3763091 GCF_002910315.2 Salvelinus sp. IW2-2015
GCACACAACATAGAATGCCCACCCAGCTCACGTCCTGACCAACACTAAAACAAGCAACACACATAAGAACCATGGGTCAGGACGTGACAGTACCCCCTCCTGAGGTGCGGACTCCGAACGCACCCCCTAGAAACTCAAGGGGAGGGTCTGGTGGGCATCTGTCCGCGTGGCGGCTCCGGCGCAGGACGAGGCACCACTCCACCCATTGTCTTTGTCCCCCTCCTTAGCGCCTTTGAGTTGTCGACCCTCGCCCCCGACCTTGGTCTAGAAATCCTCACCAAGGTCCCCACTAAATTAGGAGGACAGCTCAGACAGAGAGGTAGCTCAGGCAGCGGAGGTAGCTCAGGACAGAGGTAGCTCAGGACAGAGAGGTAGCTCAGACAGAGAGGTAGACGTCAGGACAGAGAGTAGCTCAGGACAGAGAGGTAGCTCAGGACAGAGAGGTGCTCAAGACAGAGAGTAGCTCAGGACTGAATGGCAGCTCCGGACTGAGGGGCAGCTCCGGACTGAGGGGCAGCTTCATGACTGGAGGCAGCTCATGACTGGAGGCAGCTCATGACTGGGGCAGCTTCATGACTGGGCAAGCTCATGACTGCGAGGGCAGCTCATACTGGATGGCGGCGTCATGACTGGCGGGGGCTCATGTACTGAGCGAGCGGCTGCAGCTCCTGACTGGCGGGCCGGCTCATGACTGGAGGGCAGCTCATGACTGGAGGAGCTCATGACTGGAGGCAGCTCATGAACTGGCAGGCGCAGCTCATGACTGGAGGGCAGCTCATGACTGGAGGGCAGCTCATGACTGGCAGGCAGCTCATGAGCTGAGGGCAGCTCATGACTGATGACGGGCGCATGACTGGAGCGCTCATGACTGGAGGGCGGCTCATGACTGGGAGGGCGGCTCATGACTGGAGGGCGGTCATGGACTGGCGGCGCTCTGGCAGCTCCTCTGACTGGCGGGCGCTCATGACTGGAGGCAGCTCATGACTGGAGGGCAGCTCATGACTGGAGGGTCAGCTCTGCAGGCAGCGCTAGACGTGCGAGCAGCTCATGACTGGAGGCAGCTCATGATGACTGGCTGGAGGCAGCTCATGACTGGAGGGCAGCTCATGATGGAGGCAGCTCAGATTAGCTCAGCTGGGGCGCTCTGGCAGCTCCTGACTGCGCGCGGCGGCTCTGGCAGCTCCTGGACTGGCGGCGCCTCTGGCAGCTCCTGACTGGCTGGCGGCTCTGGCAGCTCCTGACTGGCTGGGGCTTGCAGCTCCTGATGGCTGGAGCTCTGGCAGCTCCTGACTGCTGGCGGCTCTGGCAGCTCCTGACTGGCTGGCGGCTCTGGCAGCTCCTGACTGACGGACGCTCTGCAGCTCCTGACTGACGACGGCTCTAGCGGTCCTGACTGACGGAGGCTCATAATGGCTCGGACAACGGCTCTGATTGAGAACCATATTAGGCCGAACACAGAAACAGACAAACTAGACACAACATAGAATGCCCACCCAGCTCACGTCCTGACCAACACTAAAACAAGCAACACACATAAGAACCATGGTCAGGACGTGACAATCACATTTTGACAATTGTCAAAAAAAGTGTATTGCTTACTTAGTTGTCTTCATCCCGGGTGCAACATAAGGTCGCAACAATCTTCAGACACTGGAGTCTGTCTTTGGCCACAGCTTGTGCCCTGAGAGACCTCTTCTAGCCAAGCCACCACTGTTTGTCACCATGCTGTTTTTTGGCCTGCCTTGATTATGCATCTTCCGGACGGAACATACGTGTATAAAAAAGTGTATAGTTGTGTAAAATATGTGTTACTCTATGCCTGCATAAATGGACAGCACCTGTCTTGTCTTCTCAATCAAATATTATACCATCATATCACCCTCCCTATCCAACCCACATAATCATAGCACAATAGCTGAAATCAAAATAATGTAGAATGTTTACAACCCTCTGGGTTCYAGGAAGTTCCTCTGTCATAACACGTCTGTTTTCTGATCTGATACTGACTCACGGTGGCTTCCTGTCTTAGTGTTTGTTTAACAGATTGATGCTTCCTGTGTGATGGGAATGGGTATAGGTGGAGAAAGGTGTTGAAATGGCTCCTGGGAAAGTATCAGACATATGCTCTGTATTGGCTCCCATGGCTTTCATCAGGATACATGTGCAACGGTCATCAAAGATACTCCAAACTTTGAGAATTGTTGTAATTTATCCAATATCTACTGAATTACAGCACAAAACATTTGACTGACATTGACAAATAATTAAGAACGATCCAGGTATTCAATTTCTTGTCAAATGTATCTTCTTGGAATGCACTCATATACCACTGAACAAAAATATAAACGCAACATGCAACCATTTCAAAGATTTTACTGAGTTACAGTTCATAGAAGGAAATCAGTCAATTGAAATAAATTTGTTAGGCCATCATTTATGGATTTCACATGACTCGGAATACAGACGTGCATCTGTTGGTAGGGGGCGTGGATCAGAAAACCAGTCAGCATCTGATGTGACCGCCATTTGCCTCATGCATCTCCTTTGCATAGTGTTGATCAGGCTGTTGATTGTAGCCTGGGAATTTAGTTCCACGCCTCTTCAATGGCTGTGCAAACATGCTCAATGCGTGACATGTCTAGTGAGTATGCAGGCCAGCTCCTAGGAATTTCTGTGTGTACAGATCCTTGTGACATTGGGCAGTGCATTATCATGCTGAAACATGAGGTGTGAATGACGGATGAATGCTACGACAATGGGCCTCAGGATCTCGTCATGGTATCTCTGTGCATATTGCCATCGATAAAATGCAATTGTGTTCGTGGTCCGTAGCTTATGCCTGCCCATACCATAACCTCCACCATGGGACACTCTGTTCACATCAGCAAACTGCACACGCTGTCTGCCATCTGCCCGGTACAGTTGAAACCGGGATTCACACTTCTCCAGCGTGCCAGTGGCCATCGAAGGTCAGCCTTTGCCTACTGAAGTTGGTTACAACGCTGAACTGCAGTCAGGTCAAGACCCTGGTGAGGACAATGAGCACACAGATGAGTTTCTCTGAGARGGTTTCTGACATTTTCTTCAGAAATTCTTCAGTTGTGCAAACCCAGTTTTATCAGCTGTCCGGGTGGCTGGTCTCAGACAATCCCGTAGGTGAAGAAGCCAGATGTGGAGGTCGTGGGCTGGCGTGGTTATACATGCTGTGGTTATGAGGCCGGTTGGATGTACTGCCAAATTCTCTAAAATGGCATTGGTAGAGAACATTAAATTCTCTGGCATCAGCTCTGTTGGACATTCCTGCAGTCAACATGCAAATTGCATACTCCCTCAACTTGAGACATCTGTGGCATTGTGTTGTGTTTAGAGTGGCCTTTTAATGTCCCCAGCACAAGGTGCACCTGTGTAATGATCATGCTGTTTAATCAGCTTCTTGATATGCCACACCTGTCAGGTGGATGGATTATATTTGCAAAGGAGAAATGCTCACTAAAAGGGATGTTAACACATTTTTAGAGAAATAAACATTTTGTGCATATGGAACATTTCTGGGATCTTTTATTTCAGCTCATGAAACATGCAACCAATACTTTACATGTTGCGTTTGTGTTTTTCTTCAGTGTATGTGTTACAGTATTGTAAGATTTGTCACGCCCTGACCTTAGAGATCATTTTTATGTCTCTATTTTTGGTTTGGTCAGGGCGTGAGTTGGGGTGGGCATTCTATGTTGTGTGTTATATGTTTTCTTTTTCTGTGTGTTTGGCCGGGTGTGGTTCTCAATCAGAGGCAGCTGTCTATCATTGTCTCTGATTGAGAACCATACTTAGGTAGCTCTTGCCCACATGGGTTTTGTGGGTAGTTGTTTTCTGTTTTGTGTTGCTGCACCTTACAGGACTGTTTCGTTTCGTTCACTCTCTTTGTTGTTTTTGTTGTTTCAGTGTTCAGTTTATTTATTACTCTTACCACGCTGCGTCTTGGTCCAATGCTTCCTCCTCATCCGACGAAGACGAATATCGTGACAAGATTTTATTTTCTATCACCACACAGTCACAACAAACACCCTGGCAGACGGGTGGAATCTTTCTCAAGTCAACCAATATCCTTTTAAGGTGTGGACCTTGCAGTAAAAAGCAGCAGACAGTCATTACGCAATGCATTGTGCATGTTCACTGGTGTCTTACAGGGAAAACTTACATCGCTGGGGCTGAGCTCCCTGCCATCAAGGACCTCTATACCAGACAGTGTCAGAGGGAGACCCCGACAATTGTCAAAGACTCCAGCCGCCCAAGCCATAGACTGTTCTCTCTGCTACTGCAAGGAAAGCGATACACTCTTCGAGGGTTACAAAGGGTTACAAAGGAGTTCTTTGCTGGAGATAGGGTTCTACCAAGAACAGTTTTGATCAGAATAAAAAAATGTAGCAAGAAAGGGTTCTTTAATGATTCTTTGGATGGCAAGAAGGATTCTTTGAAAGGCAAGAATGGTTCTATAAAGAACCATATATTGCAGGGAGATTGCAGGGAGATGTTCTGAAATGTTGATTTACTGTTATATCTGTTGTTTTTGCATTGATTGGTTGATTAATTTTATGCTACACAAAGATAAATAACATACCGTTTTCTGAATTAATCCAAGTAATTGGATTTACTGCACCCATTACTGAGATGGTTATTCCAGTTTAGATGATTGAGCTAGTCTCAGTATTCAATCTTCCCTACCCTGGCAGTCATTCTGAATGCAGGTRGCGGGTGATTAACAATTCCACTTGTTGGATATTCTAGCTCAGTCTGAATTCCAAAATGAATTKCACGTTACTTTGCAGGCCAGCATAATGTTACTTGCAGACCTGATGTGGCCTGTAAACCAGGAGATTCCTAACACCCCTGTGTTACGGTATAACAAGACCCTGAAAGAAAGGCCTTGGTATATGTCGTGTATTGTCATAAATCATTACATTTTAAATGGTAATAAGGCTGGTGGAACCGTGCATAGAGGGTTCAAGGACGAACCCTCCAAAGATAAAAGGGTTCTCGGTAGAGCTCTTCATAGACGGTTCTAGGAAGGACCTATGGATGATGAAATGGTTCTTGGTAGAACCCTTCATGGAGGGTTTTAGGCAGAACCATATACAGGGGGTTATTTGAAGAACCCTACATAGAGGGTTTTAGATAGAACCCTCTGCAAAGGGTTCTACCCAGCACCAAAAAGGGGTTCTGCTATAAGGACAAACTGAAGAACCCTGTATGGCTCTACTTAACATCTTTTTTTCTAAGAGTGTACCAGTCCACCAAGTCTGGAACCAATAGGACCCTGAACAGTTTTTACCCCCATAGCTACCTCACTTATTTTGTAGCCCTGCACATCGAKTCGCTACTGGTACTCCCTGTATATTGCCGTGTTATTACTGTGTGTGTCACTAGAGGCTCATTGTAATGTCTGGACTGGAATGAATGGAATGGAATGGAACACATGAAACATATGTACATCCACGTTTGACTCCGTTCCGTTTAAGCAATTACAATGACCCCGTCCTCCTATAGCTCCTCCCACCAGCCTCATCTGGTGTGTGTGTGTGTATGCGTGCGTGCGTGCGTGCGTGTGTGTTTATGCCCGTGCAGACGTGCGTGCGGTTGTAAGTGAAAGCGAAAGCAAATTGAGTGATAGTATCAGAAATCCAAAAGCTTTTAGTGTGAGCTAGCACACACACGCAGCTGTCTTACCATACTTCTGAGGACCTTTTGAGGACCAGCAATTTATTTCCATTCAAAATCATATTCTTCTTAACCCCTAAACCTAACACTAATCCTTAACCTAACCTTAACCCCTAACCTGAAACCTAACCTTAATTCTAACCCTAACCCTAAACCTAACCCCTAAGTCTAAAATATCATTTTAACAAGTGAGTACTGACACAATGTCCTCACTTCTCTGAATTTTAGTTGGTTTATTATTTTTGTGAGGACTTCTGGTACTCACAAGTATAGTAAAAAGTACACACGCACGCAAGCACAACACGCAACGCACACACACACACAAACACACACACACACACACACACACCACCCACACACACACACACACACACACACACACACAAGAACAGCTCAAATAATCTAAGATCAACGACAGGATGATTTTAAGACATGACATTACCTCTTCTGCAGAGGATAAGTTCATTCAAGTGCAGTTAACTTGAATGAACTTATCCTCTGCAGAAGAGGTAACTTCATGTCTTAAAATCATCCTGTCGTTGATCTTTGATTATTTGAGCTGTTCTTGCCATAATATGAACTTTGTGTTTTGCCAAATAGAGCTATCTTTTGTATACCACCAATACCTTGTCACAATACAACTGATTGGCTCAAACACATTAAGAAGGCAAGAAATTCCACTATTTAACTTTTAACAAGGCACACCTGTTAATTGAAATGCATTCCWSMRYACRASCRRKWMYYGSTYGTRYKSWGGAATGCATTTCAATTAACAGGTGTGCCTTGTTAAAAGTTAAATAGTGGAATTTCTTGCCTTCTTAATGTGTTTGAGCCAATCAGTTGTATTGTGACATGGTAACATTCATTTTATATTTGAGATTCTTCAATGTAGCCACCCTTCAAAGGTGTGCAAAGCTCTCATCAAGGCAAAGGTGTGCAAAGCTCTCATCAAGGCAAAGGGTGGCTACATTGAAGAATCTCAAATATAAAATGAATGTTGATTTGTTTTCTGGTTAACTACATGAATCCATATGTGTTATTTCATCGTTTTGATGTCTTCACTATTATTCTACAATGTAGAAAATAGTAAAATAAAGAAAAACCCTGGAATGAGTAGGTGTGTCTAAACATTTGACTAGTGCTGTATGTAGTAGTAGAGTAGTGGCCTGAGGGCACACACTTAATGTGTTGTGAAATCTGTTGTGAATGAATTGTAATGGTTTTAAAAATGTATAACTGCCTTCATTTTGCTGGACCCCAGGAAGAGTAACTGCTGCCTTGGCAGCAGCTAATGGGGATCCATAATAAATGCAAATACAAATACAAATACATACACACGGCAGGTAGGGCAGCAGGTAGCCTAGCTGTTAGAGCGTTGGGGCCAGTATCCGAAAGGTCACTAGTATGAATCCCTGAACCGACAAGGTAAAAAAATTGTTGATGTGCCCTTGACCAAGGCACTTAACCCTAATTCCTGCAAGGTTGCTGTTGATAATGGCTGGCCATGACCAACCTCTGAGGGTGTCTCAGTGGGGATATGGAAAAAAGCAATTTTCCATTTCACACATACGTACTGTACTGTATAGCACACTTGAACATTTGTGAAATAGGACAATTAAATGCACCCACCAAATTCGTATTACACACATCTTTCTGCCTAAAACCAGGTGTCAGCTTGCACCCACCTACTGCAGGGTTTTTGAATTGCTCAGCTATGTATGACATCACCCATTTCAGCCTGCGCTTGCCCTCCCGCCCATAAATGCTGTAGCCGAAGCCAGGACACGTCTCTTCAGCTGTGTTTCCACCTCAGGTGGACTGAGTCTGTACTGTATTTAGGGACAAGCCTACACTCTGTGGCATTGGAGTACCATATCAGCTCACACATCTGGATACGATATGGGGACTAGAAGTACCTGTCTGCTCATGACACTGGTAAGGTTTGATGTTTGAAGTCAATCATCTGTTGAATAGAGGGTCAATGGACTGATGTGCAGACAGACACAGTGGCTTATCATGCTCAACCATTTACTTGGATACGGTTTGGGATGGGACTTTGTGTTCATTCAGACTAGGATTTGAATAGCATATTTAAATCAAATGTATCATACTGATTAAGTAACCAGAGTTTAAGCATTTCTTGTTGAATATATAGTGCTTTAGATCTTTGGGTCTGGAAGGTGGGCGAAATCTGGAATTGTGATATTGTTTTTAGCATGGTTTAGTAACCAATATACAGTCTTACACTCATGTGCTCCTTCTCTGGTTCAGGCTGTTGAAGAGCTCCAGACTGCMTTTCAGTCACCACAGGCCTCCGTTTATGGTCTTAAACTGTTCTTGAATGTACAAAAAAACTAAATGCATGACCTTTACCACATCTGGTGGCTTATGCATTGAAAAAGTGTAATCCTACAAATACAGGTTAAGTCGGAAGTTTACATACACCGTAGCCAAATAAATGTAAACTCAGTATTTCACAAATCCTGACATTTAATCCTAGTAAAAATTCCCTGTCTTAGGTCAGTTAGGATCACCACTTCATTTTAAAAATGTGAAATGTCAGAATAATAGTAGAGAGAATGATTTATTTCATCTTTTATTTATTTCATCACATTCCCAGGGGGTTAGAAGTTTACATACACTCAATTAGTATTTGGTAGCATTGCCTTTAAATTGTTTAACCTGGGTCAAACATTTGGGTAGCCTTCCACAAGCTTCCCACAATAAGTTGGGTGAATTGTGGCCCATTCCTCCTGACAGTGCTGTTGTAACTGAATCCGGTTTGTAGGCCTCCTTGCTCGCACATGCTATTTCAGTTCTGCCCACACATTATCTATGGGATTGAGGTCAGGGCTTTGTGATGGCCACTCCAATACCTTGACTTTATTGTCCTTAAGCCATTTGGCCACAACTTTGGAAGTATGCTTGGGGTCATTGTCCATTTGGAAGACCCATTTGCGACCAAGCTTTAACTTCCTGATTGATGTCTTGAGATGTTGCTTCAATATAACCACACAATTTGCATTCCTCATGATGCCATCTATTTTGTGAAGTGCACCAGTCCCTCCTGCAGCAAAGCACCCCCACAACATGATGCTGCCACCCCTGTGCTTCACAGATGGGATGGAGTTCTTCGGCTTGCAAGAAAAGTGCGATCTTTGTCCCCATGTGCAGTTGCAAACTGTAGTCTGGCTTTTTATGACGGTTTTGGAGCAGTGGCTTCTTAGTTGCTGAGCGGCCTTTCAGGTTATGTCGATATAGTACTCGTTTTACTGTGGATATAGATACTTTTGTACCTGTTTCCTCCAGCATCTTCACAAGGTCCTTTGCATTTGTTCTGGGATTAATTTGCACTTTTTGCACCAAAGTGCGTTCATCTCTAGGAGACAGAATGCTTCTCCTTCCTGAGCGGTATGGCGGCTGCACGGTCCCATGGTGCTTATACTGTGTGTAATGTTGTACGAGATCTTCAGTTTCTTGGCAATTTCTCACATGGAATAGCCTTCATTTTTCAGAACAAGCATAGACTGACGAGTTTCAAAAGAAAGTTATTRGTTTCTTGCCATTTTGAGCCTGTAATCAAACCCACAAAACCCACAAATCTAAAGAAGGCCAGTTTTATTTCTTCTGTAATCAGCACAACAGTTTTCAGCTGTGCTAACATAATTACAAAAGGGTTTTCTAATGATCAATTAGCCTCTTAAAATTATAAACTAACACAACGTGCCATTGGAACACAGGAGTGATGGTTACAGATAATGGGCCTCTGTACGCCTACATACAGCCGTTTCAAGCTACAATGATCATTTTCAACATCAACAATGTCAAATACAGTGTATTTCTGATCAATTTGATGTTATTTTAATGGACAAAAAGATGTGCTTTTCTTTCAAAAACAAGGACATTTCTAAGTGACGCTAAACTTTTGAACAGTAGTGTATATAAATGTGTATATATATAGAGAATGAGATGGAGAGATGAGCTCAGCTAAATGTCTTTATGTTCCCATGGCTTTCAGTCCCGTTCATTCTTATGTACACTTTAACCGTACCGTACCTTTAACCGTACCCTTCTCACAATAGAGACAGGCTCAACTTTCAAGGAAATACCTTTTTTAACCAATGCATCTGTTCCTGTCTGGTTTGCTCTGCAGTGTCTGGGGATTGTCAGTGTGTCCTCTGAAGAGTTACTGCATCGGCAGAAGAGAACCTGGATTGTAGACTCTTTTAAGATAGAAGAGGCGAGACCCGGACCTTATCCTTATGCACTGGGGAAAGTAAGTAAAGATCACACTCTTTTGTCGAGAGGGAGATGCCTCGTTTTTCTTTGTAATCACATGTGCATTGATTCGAACAGACACACACACACGGTCGAACAAGTAGGCGGACGGACAGACACGGGTGCGTGCACATGCACACACATGCGTGCACGTGCACGCATACGCAAACACACAAAGTCATGCACTGAATGGATGTTTTGTTTCAGATTCAGGTTGAGAAGGCGTTCCGTGTGGGTTTCCATCTACAAGGTCAAGGGGTTGATCTGGACCCCAAAGGAAAACTGTCTATCAATACAGACACTGGAGATATCCTAGTTCATGGAGAACTAGACTACGAGCTTTACCAGAAGCTTAAGGTGGGAAAGAATGGAACTCATTGACCATAAAAAAAGACAATTCAAATATATTTTTTAATAACATTTACAATTGGCCAAATCATTTATTTGAAACAATTCTAATTCTATACATTTTAATTACACTGAACATAATATAAACGCAACATGTAAGGTGTTAATCCGATGTTTCATGAGCTGCAATAACAAATCCCAGAAATGTTTCATATGCACAAAAAGCTTATTTCTCTACATATTTTGTGCATATCAAGAAGCTGATTAAACAGKATGAAATTACACATTTCAGTGGGTTAACTGCCTTGTTCAGGAGTAGAACGACAGATTTTTACCTTTTCAGCTCAGGGATTCGATCTTGCAACCTTTCYGTAACTAGTCCAACACTCTAACCACTAGGCTACCTGCTGCCGCATATCCTAGTCCAGATCAAAACAATCTTGAAGCATGGATTCCGATAGGTCAGCCCAGCGTTGAATAATACCTTAGCACCGGTACTTCCTGTTTGAGGTTCTGCCTATAGGAAGGGAGGAGAAAAATGTAGTCGTGATCTGATTTGCTGAAAGAAGGGGAGGGCCTTGTAGCCATCTCAGAAGAGGGAGTAACAGTGCTTGAGTGTTTTTGCCGCAAGAGTACTACAGTCAATGTGTTGATGTTTTCCTCAAATTTACTTTGTTAAAATCCCCAGCTACAAAAAAATGCGGCCTCAGTACATCTCCTTCCAGAGAGATATCAGGGACTGTAACATACTCTGTTTCACAGAATCATGGCTCTCTCCGGATATACTGTCCCCGTCCATACAGCCAGCTGGGTTCTCAGTACATCGCGCAGACAGGAATAAAGAGCTCTCCAGGAAGAACAAAGACAGTGGTGTATGTTTAATGATTAACTACTCGTGGTGTTTTAACCCTCGCAAGGCTGCCAGCCCAGACAGCATCACTAGCCGCGTCCTCAGAGCATGTGCAGACCAGCTGGCTGGAGTGTTTACGGACATATTCAATCTCTCCCTATCCCACTCTGCTGTCCCCACTTGCTTCAAGATGACCACCATTGTTCCTGTACCCAAGAAAGCAAAGGTCACTGAACTAAATGACTATGCCCCACAGCACTCACTTCTGTCATTACGAAGTGCTTTGAGAGGCTAGTTAAGGATCATATCACCTTCCCTGACAACCTACCTTCCCTGACAACCCTTTGATTTGCATCAGGCCCCAATAGATCCATAGACAATGCAATCCCTATCGCACTGCACACTGCCCTATACCATCTGTACAAGATAAATACCTATGTAAGAATGCTGTTCATTGAATATAGCTCAGCCTTCAACACCATAATACCCTCCAAGCTCATCATTAAGCTTGGGGCCCTAGGTCTGAACCCCTCCCTGTGCAACTGGGTCCTGGACTGCCTGACGGGCCGCCCCCAGGAGTTGAAGGTAGGATACAACACCTCCACTACACTGATCCTCAACACGGGGGCCCCACAAGGGTGTGTGCTCAGCCCCCTCCTGTACTCCCTGTTCACCCATGACTGCGTGGACATGCAAGCCTCCAACACAATCATCAAGTTTGAAGACGACACAACAGCAGTAGGCCTGATTACCAACAATGACGAGACAGCCTACAGGGAGGAGGTGAGGGCCCTGGTGGAGTGGTGTCAGGAAAATAACCTCTTCCTCAACGTCAACAAAAAGAAGGAGCTGATCGTGGACTTCAGGAAACAGCAGAGGTAACATGCCCCTATCGACATCGACGGGACGGCAGTGGAGAAGGTGAAAAGCTTCAAGCTTCTCTGCGTACACATCACTGACAATCTCAAATTGTCCACACACAGAAGCAGTGTGATGAAGAAGGCACAACAGCGCCTCTTCAACCTCAGGAGGCTGAAGAAATTTGGCTTGGCCCCTAAGACCCTCACAAACTTTTACAGATGCACAATTGAGAGGCATCCTGTCGGGCTGTATCATCACCTGGTACGGCAACTGCACCACCTGCAACCGCAGGGCTCTCCAGAGGGTGGTGCCCAACGCATCACCGAGGGCACAACACCTGCCCTCCAGGACACCTGCAGCACCCGAAGTCTAAGGAAGGACATCAACCACCCAAGCCACGGCCTGTTCACCACACTATCATCCAGAAGGCGAGGTCAGTACAGATGCATCAAAGCTGGGACCGAGAGACTGAAAAACAACTTCTCTCTCAAGGCCATCAGACTGTTAAATAGCCATCACTAGCTGGCTACCACCCGGTTACTCAACCCTGCACCTTAGAGGCTGCTGCACTATGTACATAGACATGGAATCACTGTTCACTTTAATAATGGAACACTAGTCACTTTCATAATGTTTACATACAACTTTACTAATTTAATATGTATATGCTTGATTCTATTCTAATGTATTTTAGTCAATGCCACTCCGGCATTGCTCCTCCTAATATTTATATATTTCTTAATTCCATTCTTTTACTTCTAGATTTGTGTGTATRGTTGTGACTTGTCAGATACTACTGCACTGTTGGAGCTATAACACAAGCATTTCGCTACACCCGCAATAACATCTGCTAAATATGTGTATGTGACCAGTAAAATTGTATTTTATTTGATGTCTCAAAGTTTGAGGGAGTGTGCAATTGGCATGCTGACTGCAGGAATGTTCACCAGAGCTGTTGCCAGAAAATTGAAAGTTAATTTCAATACGTCACAGTAGGCCAACGTCATTTTAGAGAATATGGCAGTACGTCCAACCAGCCTCACAACTGCAGACCACGTGTAACCAAGTCAACCCAGGACCTACATCCGGCTAATTCACCTGCGGGATCGTCTGAGACCAGCAACCTGGACAGCTGATGAAACTGTGGGTTTGCACTACCGAAGAACTTCCGCACAAACTGTCAGAAACAGTCTCAGGGAAGCTCATCTGAGTACTCGTCGTCCTCACCAGGGTCTTGACCTGACTGCAGTTCGGCGTCGTAGCCTACTTCAGTGGGCAAAGGCTGACCTTCGATGGCCACTGGCACGCTGGAGAAGTGTGCTCTTCACAGATGAATCCCGGTTTCACCTGTACTGGGCAGATGACAGACAGCATTGGGAACATAGTTCCCCATGGTGGTGGTGGTGGGGTTATGGTATGGGCAGGCATAAGCTACGGGCAACAAACACAATTGCATTTTACCAATGGCAATTTGAATGCACAGAGATACCGTGATGTGATCCTGAGGCCCATTGTCGTGCCGTTCATCTGCCACCATCACCTCATGTTTCAGCATGATATTGCACGTCCCCACGTCTGTACACAATTCCTGAAAGCTGGAAATGTCCCAGTTCTTTCATGGCCTGCATACTCACCAGACGTGTTACCCATTGAGCATTTTTGGGATGCTCTGGATCGACTTGTACGACAGCATGTTCCAGTTCCCGCCAATATCCAGCAACTTTGCACAGCCATTGAAGAGGAGTGGGACAACATTCCACAGGCCACAATCAACAGCCTGATCAACTCACGCTAGATGAGGCAATGGTGGTTACACCAGATGCTGACTGGTTTTCTGATCCACAGCACAACTTTTTTTTAAGGTACAGTTTTCGTGACCAACAYATGACTGTATTCCCAGTCAAAGATTAATGGATTTCTTTCAATTGACTGATTTCCTTATATGAACTGTAACTCAGAAAAATCTTAGAAATTGTGACATGTTGTGTTTATATTTGTGTTCAGTGTACATTACGGAATGTATTTAAAATGAATATATAAATGTATGTAAAATGTATATCACAATATATTTTAAATACATTGGAAAATGTATTTAATATATTTCAAAATACATTCTTAGCAATATATTTTACATATATTCCAACATGCATTTAAATGTAGTTATTATTCAAATGCATGGCAAATACAAAACATTTGCCGAATCTTATTGTAACAAAATGGTGACTGTCTTTACAATTCAACTTTAGTAGGCCATTTTAATTGCAGAACGCATAACACATTAACAGGCATGACAATCAGGTCTCATGGGAGGCCAAAAAGCATGAAGCCAAAGCTACGACCCCAGCCAGCCACGCCCCCAACCAGCCACACCTCCAAGTATTTTAATAGGCTACCGCCACTACAAAATATTTGGTCAAAATGACTACGAAATGATTACAAACATTAGGTCATGTAGTGACACCATGTCTTTCATGTGCACATGACAACTAAACAAAAAAACTTGACGAGAGCATTGCAACCAAAGTCCAACTGGCAGAACTTAACGTGCACTGGGTCTTTCCACGAAATGAGTCCCTTTAATGTGTTAAATAGAAATACTGCAACAATATTGCATTTTAAAAGCCTGTTATGTTAATGAAGTGCCGTTTAATATAGACCACATGGAGAATTAAATAAATCAGATTCTCAATGTGAATAAAGACTTACTAAAGTATTTAAAATTCTGCATTTTGACATCCCTCTGTACACCCTTTCTTTTTTTGATTTCCCCTTTATTTAACCAGGTAGGCTAGTTGAGAACAAGTTCCCATTTGCAACATTTGCAACCCTCTGTGACACCTAGGAAGAATTTAACCCACTAACCTCCCAAAATACAATTATATAAAATACCATTATTGGAAAGCCTTAGTTATTTCATTGCTTTGWCAAAGTTATTTCTGAAGATTATTTTATGTGATTAGTGAATAATTTACATCTGTCCTTCATTTTAAGGTCAACCTCTTTCATTTTAATATGGTGAAACTATTCGTTTTTAAATATTTCTCTCAAAAGAAACATTGAACATCTAATAGTCACACCATAGTGTYAAAGCAGGTGAGCAGGTTCTACTCTGTTTGGCCATTTTCTGTTGCTTTGTCGTGAAAAACTGAGCGAGTCGAACATAACGCGTCAAACCTGTAACCCATAGATAGACAGGCTAGAAATGTTTTAACAAGTGAATTTTGGTTTCAATTGACCCTCCCTGTTGCATACAACAAGCTTCCATTCCCCATCACAAGGTGATTCATGGATGATTTAACTAGTAAATACCAGTTACGAACACAGCACACCGTAACACCGCTAACCATCCACTGTATAACAATATTAATTTGAAACACAAGACCTAGACCTATACATTGACATTGACATATTGTGGAATGTTGTACGGTGTATAGTTCTTGTTTCAATCGATAAAAATGTAAATAAAAATATAGAAAAACAGTGCCCAATCTCTCATTACTTAATTCAACTGAAGAGAGACACTTGAAAAGTTGAGAGTAAAAGTAAAGATACCTTAATAGAAAATGACTCAAGTGAAAGTGAAAGTCACCCAGTAAAATGCTACTTGGTTTTAAATATACTTAAGTATCAAACGTAAATGGAATTGCTAAAATGTACTTAAGTGTCAAAAGTAAAAGTATAAATCATTTCAAATTCCTTTTTTTTTTTATTTACGGATAGCCAGGGGCACACTCCAACACTCAGACATTTACAAACTAAGCATTTGTGTTTAATGAGTCTGCCAGGTCAGACGAAGTAGGGATGACCAGGGATGTTCTCTTGATAAGTGTGTGAATGGGACCATTTTCCTGTCAAAATGTACTTTTGGGTGTCAGGGAAAATGTATGGAGTAAAGTAATTTTCTTTAGGAACGTAGTGAAGTGAAACAAAATATATACATAGTAAAGTACAGATACCCCAAAAAACGACTTAAGTAGTACTTTAAAATAGTTTTACTTAAGTACTTTACACCACTGCAAAACACTATATATCCATTTTCAGAAATGTTGGTAAATTTGCTTTAATTGTTTAAATAAATTCTTAAAGAAATTGGTATCTTTTTGCTGTTGTTCTGGGATTGATTTGCACTTTTCGCACCAAAGTACGTTCATCTCTAGGAGACAGAACGATGTCTTCTTCCTGAGCGGTATGACGGTTGTGTGGTCCCATGGTGTTTAAACTTGTGTACTATTGTATGTATAGATGAACATGGTATCTTCAGGCGTTTGGAAATTGCTCCCAAGGATGAAACAGACTTGTGGAAGTCTACCATTTTTTTCTAAAGTCTTGGCTGATTTCTTTTGATTTTCCCATGATGTCAAGCAAAGAGGCACTGAGTTTGAAGGTAGGCCTTGAAATACATCCACAGGTACACCTCCAATTGACTCAAATTATGTCAATTAGCCTATCAGAAGCGTCTAAAGCCATGACATCATATTCTGGAATTTTCKAAGCTGTTTAAAGGCAGAGTCAACTTAGTGTATGTAAACTTCTGACCCACTGGAATTGCGATACAGTGAATTATAAGTGAAATAATCTATCTGTCAACAATCGTTGGAAAAATGACTTGTATCAAAGTAGAAGTCCTAACCGACTTGCAAAAAACTGTAGTTTGTTAACAAGAAATTTGTGGAGTGGTTGAAAAAACGAGTTTTAATGACTCCAACCTAAGTGTATGTAAACTTCCCGACTTCAACTGTATCTAGTTTAATTATGACCTCGTACCCCTGCACAATGACTCGGCACTGGTACCCCGTGTATATAGCKAAGTTAAAGGTGCTGCATGGCCAATTCGACATCTGCATTCATACTTCTTGCACTTCACGGAGCGGCGCAGCGCTGTTGTGAAAGATGTTGTCAAGGAAGTGAGTTTGTGTTTATACAGGACCTCCTGSCCCCACCTACCGTCGACCAATCATGTAAATGCAAAACTAGTGCAAAACTTCCACATTGTAAAAAAAAAATAAGGAGCTACACGGTGATGTAGTACGCAGCTAAACTTAGCCTATGCATGCCTCCGGAGGCTCCTTAATTGCGTCACACCCTCCATACGGAACCTCCGACCACATTTTCGGATCACGCATAAATGTCTCTTATCTTTACTCGTTGTGTATTTATCATTACATTTATTATTCCATGTTTTACTTTTCTATTATTTCTCAATGTTATATCTCTCTGCATTGTTGGCAAGGGCCCATAAGTAAGCATTTCACTGTTAGTATAAACCTGTTGTTTACAACGCATGTGACAAATAACATAATATTTTTGGGGCCTTCCTCTGACACCACCTTGTATATAGGTCCTGAATGGCAGGAAGCTTGGCCCCAGGGATGTACTGGGCCGTACGCACAACCCTCTGTAGAGCCTGGGGACCCATGACAAATCTTTTCAGTCTCCTGAGGAGGAAAATGTGTTGTCGTTACCTCTTCACAACTGTCTTTGGGCCATGATAGTTTGTTGGTGATGTGGACACTAAGGAACTTGAAACTCTCGACCCGCTCCACTACAGCCCCGTCGATGTTAATGGGGGGCCTGTTCAGCCCTCCTTTCCCTATAGTCCACGATCAGCTCCTTTGTCTTGCTCACATTGAGGGAGAGGTTGTTGTCCTGGCACRACACTGCCAGGTCTCTGACCTCCTCCCTATAGGCTGTCTCATCATTGTTGGTGAAGGCCTACTACTGTTGTGTCGTCAGCAAACTTCATGATGGTGTAGGAGTCGTGCTTGACCACGCAGTTGTAGGTGAACAGGGAGTACAGGAGGGGACTAAGCACGCACCCCTGAGGGGCCCCAGTGTTGACGATCAGTGTGGCAGATGTGTTGTTGCCTACACTTACCACCTGGTGGCGGCCTGTCAGGAAGTCCAGCATTCAGTTGCAGAGGGAGGTGTTTAGTTCCAGGGTTCTTAGCTTAGTGATAAGTTGAGGGCACTATGGTGTTGAACGCTGAGCTGTAGTCAATGAACAGCKTTCTCACATACAGTGGGGAGAACAAGTATTTGAWACACTGATGATTTTGCAGGTTTTCCTACTTACAAAGCATGTAGAGGTCTGTAATTTTTATCATAGGTACACTTCAACTGTGAGAGACGGAATCTAAAACAAAAATCCAGAAAATCACATTGTATGATTTTTAAGTAATTAAATTTGCATTTTATTGCATGACATAAGTATTTGATACATCAGAAAAGCAGAACTTAATATTTGGTACAGAAACCTTAGTTTGCAATTACGAATCATACGTTTCCTGTAGTTCTGACCAGGTTTGCACACACTGCAGCAGGGATTTTGGCCCACTCCTCCATACAGACCTTCTCCAGATCCTCAGGTTTCGGGGCTGTCGCTGGGCAATACGGACTTTCGGCTCCTCCAAAGATTTCTATTGGGTTCAGGTCTGGAGACTGGCTAGCCACTCCAGGACCGAGATGCTTCTTACGGAGCCACTCCTTAGTTGCCCTGGCTGTGTGTTTCGGGTCGTTGTCATGCCGGAAGACCCAGCCACGACCCATCTTCAATGCTCTTACTGAGGGAAGGAGGTTGTTGGTGTAGATCTCGCGATACATGGCCCCATCCATCCTCCCTCAATACGGTGCAGTCGTCCTGTCCCTTTGCAGAAAAGCATCCCAAAGAATGATGTTTCCACCTCCATGCTTCACGGTTGGGATGGTGTTCTTGGGGTTGTACTCATCCTTCTATTCCTCCAAACACGGCGAGTGGAGTTTAGAGCAAAAAGCTCTATTTTTGTCTCATCAGACCACATGACCTTCTCCCATTCCTCCTCTGGATCATCAGATGGTCATTGGCAAACTTCAGACGGCCTGACATGCGCTGGCTTGAGCAGGGGGACTGCGTGCGCTGCAGGATTTTTAATCCATGACGGCGTAGTGTGTTACTATGGTTTTCTTTGAGACTGTTGGTCCCAGCTCTCTTCAGGTCATTGACCAGGTCCTGCCGTGTAGTTCTGGGCTGATCCCTCCATTCCTCATGATCATTGATGCCCACGAGGTGAGATCTTGCATGGAGCCCCAGACCGAGGGTGATTGACCGTCATCTTGAACTTCTTCATTTTCTAATAATTGTGCCAACAGTTGTTGCCTTCTCATCAAGCTGCTTGCCTATTGTCCTGTAGCCCATCCCAGCCTTGTACAGGGCTACAATTTATCCCTGATGTCCTTACACAGCTCCTTGGTCTTGGCCATTGTGGAGAGGTTGGAGTCTGTTTATTGATGTGGTGGACAGGTGTCTTTAATACAGGTAACGAGTTCAAACATGTTGCAGTTAAACAGGTAATGAGTGGAAGAACAGGAGGGCTTCTTGAAAGAAAAAACTAAACAGGGTTCTGTGGAGACCGCGGAATTCTACTGGTTGGTAGGTGGGATCAAATACTTATGTCATGCAATAAAATGCCAAATTAATTACTAAAATCATACAATGTGATTTTCTGGACTTTTGTTTTAGATTCCGTCTCTCACAGTTGAAGTGTACCTTATGATAAAAATGACAGACCTCTACATGCTTTGTAAGTAGGAAAACCTGCAAAATCGGCAGTGTATCAAATACTTGTTCTCCCCACTGTAAGTGTTCCTTTTGTCCGGTAGGGAAATGGGATGTGTGGAGTGTGATTGAGATTGCATCATCTGTGGATCTGTTGAGGTGGTATGCGAATTGGAATGGGTCTAGGGTTTCCGGCATGATGGTGTTGATGTGAGCCATGACCAGCCTTTCAAAGCACTTCATGGCTACCGACATGAGTGCTATGGGGCAGTAATCATTTAGGCAGGTTATCTTCCCTAACTTGGGCACAGGGACTATGGTGGTCTGTTTGAAACATGTAGGTATTACAGACTTGGTCAGGGAGAGGTTAAAAATGTCAGTGAAGACACTTGCCAGTTGGTCACGCATGCTTTGAGTACATGTCCTGGAAATCCGTATTTGTGAATGTTGAACTTTTTAAAGGTCTTGCTCACATCGGATAGCGTGATCGCACAGATGTCTGGAACAGCTGGTGCTCTAATGCGTGCTTCAGTGTTGCTTGCCTCAAAGTGAAAAACAAAGGCATTTAGCTCGTCTAGTAGGCTCGCGTTACTGGCCATCTTGTGACTGGGTTTCCCTTTGTAGTCCGTAATAGTTTTCAAGCCATGTCACCTCAGACGAGCGTCAGTGCCGATGTAGTAGGATTTAATCTTAGTCCTGTATTGATGCTTTGCCTGTTTGATGGTTCGTCTGAGGGCAAAGCAGGATTTCTTATAAGCGTCCGGATTAGTGTCCAGCTCCTTGAAAGCGGCAGCTCTAGCCTTTAGCTCCGTGTGGATTTTGCCTGTAATCCATGGCTTCTGGTTGGGATATGTACGTACGGTCACTGTGGGGTGACGTCGTCAATGCACTTAATGATGAAGCCGGTGACTGAGGTGGTATACTCCTCAATGCCATTGGATGAATCCCAGAACATATTCCAGTCTGTGCTGAAAAGCAAAACAGTCCTGTAGCGTAGCATCCGCGTTATCTGACCTCTTCTATATTGAGAGAGTCACTGGTACTTCCTGCTTTAGTTTTTGCTTGTAAGCAGGAATCAGGAGGATAGAATTCTGGTCAGATTTGCCAAATGGAGGGCGAGGGAGAGTTTTGTATGCGTCTCCGTGTGTGGAGTAAAGGTYGTCTAGAGTTTGTTTTCCTCTGGTTGCACATGTGACATGCTGGTAGAAATGCATTAAAGTCCCCGGCCACTAGGAGTGCCGCTTCTGGTTGAGCATTTTCTTTTTTGCTTATGGCCCAAATGTATCTACATGTATTGGAAATACATTTTACATGACATMAAATATATTGAAATGTATTTTTTTCTGTATGGGTATTGCGTTGTGTTATTTTAGTTTGGTTTAGTTTTTATTAAATGTATTGCTTGATTGCTTGATCGTTTGCTTGATTGGTTGATGTATTGATTGGTGGATGTATTGATTGATTGGTTGGTTGGTTGATTGGTGGATTGATTCACATCTTCCTTATCACATGGGACTACAGCTGACATTTGAGGCCAGAGATACATCCAATAATGCATTGGACACCCGACTGGGAGTGGAGGTGGAGATTCTAGACATCAATGACAACCCACCGGTTTTCCAGAGGAACACTTACACCGTCAACCTGAAAGAGTCTACTTCACAAGGTAAAATATTTGATTTGTTTGTGTCTTTCTTTCTTTCTTTTCTTTCTTTCTTTCTTTTTTCTTTTATTCTTGCCGCCTTCATTTTATTTATTGCCGATAAAGGAAAACCACATTTGTGTGTGTTCACTCAGAATGTTTACGATCTATTGTTAAAGTAACTGTGAAGTGTTTCCAGTGTTCTTTGAAATATGAACTATAATGATTTACAATATGAGGGAAATAGCTTTCATTTTTGAAGTATGTTAAAAAAGCAACTGTTCTGTGTTGGAATGGTGTGGACGTACCCCAACAACAGAATGGTGTGGGCGTATGCTGGTCATTAAATATGGAGGATGACATCAACCTCTATGAGGAAATAGCAAGCATTTTTGAAACAGTCTGTTTTAGATGTTTTTTTAAGTGTTTTTAAGAGTAAACATTTTGAGTGAACCTGTGGTGTGGTTGTCCTTTAACTATGACTGGTTGAATTGGGGCCTCTGAAACCATAACTCTCTGTTTCCTCTCATGTCAGGAGATTTCGTGACAGCTGTAGTGGCAACAGATAAAGATCACAGCAGGACAAACAACGGCACATTTGACCTGAAGATGGTCTCCATCACCCCTACACCCCCAGACACCCTGGAGTTCTTCCTTGAGCAAAGTGGTTCGACTGGAATCATCAAATTCAAAGGGTGTCTGGAGCACGAGGTAAGAGGTGCCTCTATTTATGTCTATCATTTTTATTTCGTTAACTTTCATCTATAGTGTGATTGTTTCAATCATCCACTTCAGAAATCAGAGAAATACACCATCCTGGTGGAGGCTAAAGATCGTGGAGAGGTGGTTCAGCTCTCCAGCACCTGTACAAACATCATCAATATAGAGGACGGAAACAACCATTTGCCTGTCTTCACTGGGCAAACGGTGGGCAAAATAATTCTATCCTCTTCACTTCATCACAAGATGTGGTGGAGGTATTTGTTCAAATATGCTAATGAATCTCCGGAACCACAACTATATCCCTCTTATAATGTTCCATCCTCCTGGGATATTATATTATTTCAGGGTGCAGGAAGCATCAAGGAGAGAGACAGCGGTGATGTGCCAATTCTTCGGCTCCAGGTTTCAGACCAAGATACCAAAGGTACTGAAGCCTGGAAGGCCAAATACACTATCCACGGAGACAAGGACCAGAACTTCAGAATCACCACTGATCCAGACACAAATGAAGGAGTCTTGTTTGTTGAAAAGGTCTGTTACCTTTCAAATAAGTTAATGCCTCCTAAATAAGATCATGTATGTCATGTGAGACTTTCAGATTATCTGCAATTTACATTTTTACTGTTGTTCTATTAATCATATTTTTGTTGCTGTTGTCGCAACCAAACTAATAGCAGACCTGTAGTATTAGTTGTAGTAGAATCTGATGAACTATGCTCATAGATGTGGTTGCAATAATCATAGCCCTGTATCCATTTGTTTGACTGAACACTAAATCATCCTTCCGTAACCCACATTCTCCCTCTGTCTCCTGGTAGCCTCTGGACTACGAGGATGGCTCTCAGAGGAACCTGTCAGTCAGTGTAGAGAACGAGGCGCCCTACTTCTCTTGTAAGGTCAAAGGTCGTCCTGCCACGGACCTGTGGGATGTGGTCACCACAGGTGGGGCATCTTTGACGGGCCTCAAACCGCCCCTGCTGCCCACCCGCCAGGTGACGGTCACGGTGGAGGACGTCAACGACCCGCCCATCTTCCCCTACGCCATCAAAAACGTGACGGTGGAGGAGAATGTGGAGGTGGGCTGGTACCTGGAGACGTTCACTGCCATCGATCTGGACAGGAGCCATGCCAACACCTTCAAGTAAGACTGGGGATGCATTTAACCCACCCTTCAGTGGGACTTCTGTTCTATCTCCTACTGTACAGTTCTGCAGCACCTCCTACTGTTTATCAAGCTAGACTGGGAATTTAGCCCAGTTCTCCATGACAATTCTTTTTACAGTTCATTACCAGTCTATCACTCGAATTAATTTGACCTCAAACCACAGATCCTTCTTGATTTTTATAAAAATTCTACTAAAAGTCTCATACCTAGATCATATGTTGTGATGATGCACGCTCTTGAAGCCAATCAGGCCAACCAAGCCAACCTTTTGCTAGACCTGTAGCCGAAATCACATCTTACATGCCCAAACCATGTCTTGTAGGTACGTGAAAGGAAAGGACCCTTGTGACTGTGTGGCAGTAGACGCAATGACTGGCAAAATAACCACAACTAAGATCTTAGACCGAGAGTCACCTTATGTGAAGGACAATGTCTATCAAGTGACAGTGTTTGCTATTGATGATGGTAAGAACTATAAAAAGTACTCTTCCAATACAGTAAATTATACCAAAATCAGTGAAATAACACTATCATCCACAGTACCACCAGCATGTGTCAGTTGAGAGTTTCTCTGATTGACAGGCCAGCCTCCCATGACCGGAACTGGAACGCTCAACATCCACCTAAAGGACCAGAATGACAACCTTCCGGAGCTTGAGATGGCCACCATGGACATGTGTCTTTCAGATGAGCACAGCGAGGTCAACATCACAGCCTACGACCTGGATGGAGAACCCTACAGCGGACCATTCTACTTCCAACTCCAAGGGGACGATGTCAAGGGCAAGTGGAGGATTGACCCCGACAGCGGTGAGGTTTTCCTCCTCATAAATGTCTCGTACACTCTATCTGACCTCTCATTCATAATACGTTATTACATATAGCCCATATGGAACTCTCTACATACCTACAGTTGAAGTCGGAAGTTTACATACACCTTAGCCAAATACATTTAAACCGTTGTTCACAATTCCTGACATTTAATCCTAGTAAAAATTCCCTGTCTAAGGTCAGTTAGGATCACCACTTTGTTTTAAGAATGTGAAATGTCAAAATAATAGTAGAGAGAGTGATTTTTATTCAGCTTTTATTTATTTCATCACATTCCCAGGGAGTCAGAAGTTTACATACACTCAATTAATATTTGGTAGCATTGCCTTAAATAGTTTAACTCGGTCAAACATTTCGGGTAGCCTTTCACAAGCTTCTCATAATAAGTTGGGTGAATTTTGGCCCATTCCTCCTGACAGAGCTGGTGTAACGGAGTCAGGTTTGCTCGCACACGCTTTTTCAGTTCTGCCAACAAATTTTCTATAGGATTGAGGTCAGAGCTTTGTGATGGCCACTCCAATACCTTGACTTTGTTGTCTTTAAGCCATTTTGTCACAACTTTGGAAGTATGCTTGGGGTCATTGTCCATTTGGAAGACCCATTTGCGACCAAGCTTTAACTTCCTGACTGATGTCTTGAGATGTTGCTTCAATAGATCCACATAATTTRCCCCCCTCATGATGCCATCTCTTTTGTGAAGTGCACCAGTCCCTCCTGCAGCGAAGCACCTTCACAATATGATGCTGCCACCCCCGTGCTTCACGGTTGGGATGGTGTTCTTCAGCTTGCAAGCATAACCCAGACGGCATTTCTCCAAAAAGTACGATATTTGTCCCTATGTGCAGTTGCAAACCGTAGTCTGGCTTTTGTATGGCGGTTTTGGAGCACTGGCTTCTTCTTTGCTGAGCGGCCTTTCAGGTTATGTCGATATAGGACTAGGTTTACTGCGGATATAAATACTTTTGTACCTGTTCCCCCCAGCATCTTCACAAGGTCCTTTGCTGTTGTTCTGGGATTGATTTGCACTTTTCGCACCAAAGTGCGTTCATCTCTAGGAGACAGAACGTGTCTCCTTCAAGGGGTATGACGGCTGCGTGGTCCCATGGTGTTTATACTTGCGTTCTATTGTTTTTACCAATGAATGTGGTACCTTCAGGTGATTGGAAATTGCTCCCAAGGATGAACCTGACTTGTGGAGGTCTACCATTTGTTTCTGAGGTCTTGGCTTATTTCTTTTGATTTCCCCATGTCAAGCAAAGAGGCACTGAGTTTGAAGGTAGGCCTTGAAATACATCCACAGGTACATCTCCATTTAGCCTATCAGAAGCTTCTAAAGTCATGACATCATTTTCTGGAATTTTCCAAGCTGTTTAAAGGCACATGCCACTTAGTGTGTGTAAACTTCTGACCCACTGGAATTGTGATGCAGTGAAATAATCTGTCTGTAAACAATTGTTGGAAAAATGACTTGTGTCATGCATAAAGTAGATGTCCTAACCAACTTTCCAAAACTATAGTTTGTTAACAAGAAATTTGTAGAGTGGTTAAAAAACGAGTTTTAATGACTCCAACCTTAGTGTATGTAAACTTCCGACTTCAACTGTAGCTTTTGCACAAGAAGGCCTAAGGCCACGTCGACATGCTCGTAACCTCAGAGTTCAAATCAATGTAAGTTATTTGCATAGAGCTTCCTATTGGTTGATTCTGATACTTCCCAAGTGGAACACTCGGAATCATCTTTCTACAACGAGTTAGCAAGTCAGAAATGTCAGAGTTTTCTATTTCCGACTCGCATGTGAATGTGGCATAAGTCTCTCCATACTATAGGCCTATACTTCATTCAGCCCTCAACTAGCTAAACTAATGCTATTGCTATCTCTCTTTCTCACTACACATTCCTCCAGGCTACACAGTGAAACTGGTGAAGGAGAACACAGTGTACGCAGGTCACCACGAGCTGCTGCTGAAGGTGTTTGACTTGCAGGGTCAGGGTGCCCTCCACAACCTGTCCGTCACCGTGTGTGACTGCTCCAGGGTGGCCAGCTGCCGCATGCGCAGGGTCACTGGATCCAAGATTGGAGAGAGTGCTGTAGGGATTGTCCTCGCTGCCATGTTGCTACTACTAGGTATTTGGCCTTTTGAGTCTTGTGTTTGGTGGAATGGACAAACTGGCCTACATCGCCACCTAGTGTTTATTTGGCAAATTGGCTCCCACTAAATACGTTTAGAACAGCACAGGTTAGTGTGAAGGAAGATTTGTATCTAATCAAAATGTGTGTGTCCCTCCTAGGTGTTCTACTGTTGGCCCTCCTGATGACCTGTAAGAGAGATCTGAAGCTGATCCCTGTAGATGAAATCTCTGGAGAACATCTGCTCAAATCTAACATTGAGATCCCAGGAACTGATTGCAAGGTAACCACAGAGAACATTACTATCACATGTTCATCTCTGGAAATGGCTTTTCTACATCATACGATGTGCTGTTTCTGATCCCAGGTGCCTACGGCTCCCATACTCCAAGTGGACAGCCAGGTGGAGACAAAAGCTGCTTTTCAACCAATCAAGAGGATGTCGGTTAGGAAACCTGCAATATTCAATCACCGTTATTATTTTGGTTCATACTGGGCATATTTGACAAGTGGAAAACTGTTTAACCATGACAAGTAAATGTTATATATTTTCCCAGGTTGTACAGAAGTCAGCCAGTATGCGAGCATCGGTACGTTCAGGATATTCCAAGTATTCCTCCTACTACCAAGAGCAACAAGAGGGACAGTTTCAACGAGGAACCTCCCTGCGCAAGGTAGGCTATAGCAATCAAATAAATCTACTACCTTTATACATTTTTGCACCTGTCAATTAAATTCTCAGTGGCACTGTACTACAGCAACATTTAACATGTTTCAGAGTGCGCCCACAAAATTACGCTCCAATGGTTATTATGAACAGGTATTTCCAAATCAAATATTTCAATTCAATTTATGTATACAWTTTTTTTTTATGAGACTTTGATTCTACTAATGTTGCATTGTGTTGGTTGTACAGTATGTGTGTGTGTGTGTTCTGTGTAGTGATATCACTGTTTCTCATCACTCAGGGGTCAATGGTGAGCAGATCAATGAAGACAAGAACAAGATACTCCTCATGGGAAGAAGATAATTATCTCAACAAATCCGGGAACTTGATGACCCTACTGAATCAGGTGACAATGTGCAACAGTCACAAACAGTCATGGCTGTAATCAATGAAAAAAAAAAAATCTAATTGTGATTTTTTTTGATGTACTAGTTGAACTGTTTTATTCATTGTCGATTAACTTTATTGTGACCACAACTCTCCTCCATTCACTTCGATCTTGCCCTCCCTCCATCCATCCCTCCACCTTCTCCAGAGGATGTACACCCTGCAAGTTAAAGGAGAGGAGCTGGGGGACTATGCCCCGCACCCCTACGCTGAAGAGGGGGACCTAGAGACAGACCTCCAGCTGGATGCTATCTCCATCCCTGAGACCCTCTTCGACCAGGACACGCTCCTCTACCTGGGCCCCAGGTTCAACACCCTGGCCTCCTTCTGCAACACCCCAGACCCCAGCGCATCCTAAGCCCATCTTGCCCTCACCCTCTGGGGCAAAAGGCTCTGCCAGGACTGGCTAGTTAGCATTGGCATAACAGGCTAGGTCACCGGCCGCACTCCTGGATTATAAACTGGACTGGATCACTCATTCTTCAAATGAGGTAGAACAGCAAACTTGCTCTTGCAAAATCTGGATAAGAACAAGCAGTGTCATTTTTTTAACAAAAAACATCAAATGCACACAGGACTATGAAGATCAGTGATCAACCAATCCAACCAAGACCAAGATGGAACTCAGTGTTGAAAGGAGAACAATGAAATCTGAATACCACTGAGAACACACACAGAGTAGTAGAAATGTAGTGGAAAATAATTGCATGGCATTGACTTGCTCTGTGGTTTTATGAATGTGATGGCTGCAATTTAGAGGTGAATTAACAGTGAACATACCACACCATCTCTTACCTCTTTAGTCTTCAGAAAATACATTGAGTCAGAATAGTCTAATAGTGTTTTCTATGACGGTTATGGTGATGGTTCCCAAATCAAATCGTATGTTTCACACGCTTCGAAAAKAACAGGTGTAGACTAACAGTGAAATGCTTACCCGCGGGCCCTTCCCAACAATGCAGTGAAACAATATATAAATAGTAGAAAAAAAATTAACAAAAAGTATGAAAAACAATAACACAAGGAATAAATACACAAGTAATTAGAGCTTGGCTATATACACGGGTTACCAGTACCGAGTCAATGTGCAGGGGTACGAAGTAATTGAGGTAGATATGTACATACAGGTAGGGATATAGTGACTAGGCAACAGGATAGATAATAAACAGTAACTAACAGCAGTGTATGGGGTGAGTCAAAAGAGATTAGTGCAAAAAGAATCAATGCAGATATTCCAGGTAGCTATTGGTTAACTGTTTAACTAACTATTTAGAAGTCTTATAGCTTGGGGGTAGAAGCTGTTCAGGGTCCTGTTGGTTCCAGACTTGGTGCAACGGTACCGCTTGTCGTGCGGTAGCAGAGAGAAGAGTGTATGATTTGGGTGGCTGGAGTCTTTGACATTTTTTAGGGTCTTCCTCTGACACCGCCTGGTATAGAGGTCCTGGATGGCAGGGAGCTTGGCCCCAGTGATGTGCTGGTCCGTACACACTACCCTCTGTAGCGCTTTGTGGCCAGATGCCAAACAGTAGCCAAACCAAGCGGTGATGCACCCCGTCAAGATGCTCTCAATGGTGCAGCTGTAGACATTTTTGAGGATCTGAGGGCCCATGCCATGCCAAATGTGTGTGGACCATGATAGTTCCTTAATGATGTGGACTCCGAGGAACTTGAAGCCCTCAACCTGTTACACAACAGCCCCATCTATATACATGGGGGCGCGCTTGGATTACCAGTGAAAGCTTGGGTTGAAAGTTTTGCGCTGAAGTCTGGTTGATTTATTTGTGTGTATTGGTGTTGGCTTTGAATGTATATTCTATATGTGTTTATTGGTATCTAAATAAAGGTAACTGTTTTACATTCATTTAGTTTTACGTATATTTTCATGCATCTCAATTCACGTTTTCAATGAAACAAACATCTTTTCAAAATATAAGTTCACTGTGATTTAATGTTCAATTCCCAACCGTCCCAACTTATCAGCAGCATCAACATAGCAAAACGCAGGGACAAGTGTGCGTACGTGGAAGTGTGTGCGGGCATTCATGCACGGGCGTGTGTGTTGTGCATTCACTTGGGAATGTAGCCAGCGTGCAGGAGCCATTGGTAGGCAGAGAGAGTCCTGGGTGTGATCTCCTGTTCCAACTGGAAGCCTTTCTGTGGGTGGTCACAGATCCTCTCTAGAACACCTGGAATACACAACAAAGTTTACACCTCACACATAGCATCATACTCATGCCTGTTATTCCTACATTGCGTCAAGTGAAAATGGTTGGCAATGGAAAAACACTGACTTTCAGAATATTTTCATTCTGAATGCATTCATACACTCCTGCACGAGAAAGATGAGGCTTGCTGACCTGT
This sequence comes from Salvelinus sp. IW2-2015, assembly GCF_002910315.2. NCBI lineage: Eukaryota > Metazoa > Chordata > Actinopteri > Salmoniformes > Salmonidae > Salvelinus > Salvelinus sp. IW2-2015. The sequence continues at coordinate 3,719,616 of NC_036847.1, forward strand.
GAATAATAATCTGACATGGTCTAAAGTTCTATCGAAAAACACACAAGTCTTGATATTGATATTACGGACAGAGTACCTAGCATGTACGTGATGAGGTCTGTGGCAGTGGCCACAGCGGGGTGGGGGCGAGGCAGAGATTCCGTGTGTTCCCCCTGGTCATGCCACTGGCGCAGGAAGGTAGCAAAAACCCTGCGCTCCATAAAGGGCTGCTGGACCAGGATCACCCTGTGGGCTGGGATAGACACATGACAAACACAATCACTAATGGGTAAATGACAAAAATACACATAGGCCWTATGTATAAGCATAACAACACAATCCCGGCTTGGCTAAAACGTGTTTCCGTGATTCAGTTGTGCTCCTCTGCACCTTAGTTGTAGAATAATGCCACACCAACAACAGTGTTTTTCCTCTCCATCGGTGTGTCTGTAATGAGGAGAGTCTCACCTGGGATGTTATTCTCCTTGAGGAGCCTGTGGAAGCGGATGTGCTCTCCAGTGTTGGTGGCCTCTGTCTCCAGCAGTATGTTCCCCCTGGGCACTCCCATCCTCAGAGCAACATCCAAGAACACGTCAGCCTCTGGCCTCGTCCACACACCTGGACCACGCAACACACACACGAGAGACATTGGATAGTAACATACAAACACGGTATGTGTGCGTTGATGCGTGTGTGTGTTTTCTTGCATGGGCAGAAAGAGGGACAGAGAAAGACAGAAATAGCGGSAAAGATGCCCAGTGTCTTGCTGACCTGCAGTCTGGTTGCCTAAGTAACCAGTGAAAAGCAGCCAAGGAGCCAATCCTTCCAGGAAGAGYTCAGCTGACCTCTCCGCCACACGCACGTCATGGCAACCCAGGCCTATTATGACATCACTCAGAGAACATGCATAATTATGACATAATTTAAACAGAGGAGACAGCATCGATTATTACAAAACCCTGAGAGAAAATCTATGAGTATGACATGGAATATGACATCATCGTAAGAGAGGATAGTTCATTATGATGTTATTTTTGGGTGAAGCCAGACGAGCTAATCATGACTTCCCAAAAGAGTGTAGCATTACACTACTTAAAATTCAGTTTGAATCCCATTTCAAATGTATCCTGTCAAAATGTATCTTATGTGTATATACAGTCAGATATGAAGGCTTGCCTTTTCCAGAGATTGGTGCAGACAAAGGTAGTCCCACACAACTCTGGCCCACTTACTGTCCATTCCTCTCACATGCTGCCCTGTAGGAGAGAACACACACACTTCAAAAGCAGAACCAAATCAAATAACCATAACAAAAACGATGACACTGAATGAATCAATAGCAATACTTATTCACAGGTCAACAGTGTCCTCATTGAATACACGTGTGGAGAGGAAGTACCCTGCTTCACCTCAGGCGGAGCACAAACAGAGCTGTAATGGTCCACTCCGTTGACACAGCAGCAGCATCTAGACAATAACAGCTCCCTGAGGGCAGGTGACGTGAGTCATCCTTTAAAGACAGCAGTAGCAGTGGCCAGGCTCAACGCTGCACTACACCAGTGTTCAACTCATTCATACACATAACATCATTCAGAAGCAGTTAACGTTGACATTCCATTTCTCATTTGTCCCAAGGATAAAAGGCTTGGCACACCCCAGCGGCTCTCTCTCCCAACGTTCTCTCTTTTCTCCTCCATCTCTCAATATTTGATTCATGAATTAAGCAATGTTCATCCTTTACCCAGGATGCACTGCCAGTGTTCTAAATTCTATCCAGTTATTGTCTCAGTGTAACTCTCATTGGCTAATGTACATMTCAATGTTCTTTATCRAACTGGCTGATTASGTCTACTGRCACTTATTCAATCGGTTGGTGAGTCTCCTGTAAATCTTGTTTTCCTATAGCTGCTGACATCCCCCTCCCTTACTGAATAATTGGCCTTGRCSATTTGTATTTGACTCCGATTGGCTGAGTGTGGCTGATGATAGTGTTTCTTTGTGAAGTAGKACGAAGCGAAAGGTCCCATAGAAAGACCTGGGGGAAATAAACTTCTTCAATTGACCTCTGCTGCTGCACTGTTAACACCAAGATTTTTCCTGCTAACCTGCTTGCACACCCACTCTGGTTTAGATTGGGTGTTGTTTTGTTTTTGTCCCGAACTGGACCCAACTCCATCCACAACCTAATAAGACAGATGGTTACTTAATGCAAAAAAACTAAAGTAGGGTGGTTAGTCGGGCATATAACGCAAAAGTCTAGCAACCCAAAGGTTGTAAGTTGGAATCTCATCAGACAACTTTAGCATTTAAGCTAATTAGCAACTTTTCAACTACTAACTACTTTTTAACTACTTTGCCACTACTTAGCATGTTAGCTAACCATTCCCCTAACCCTTAACCTAACACCTAAACTTAACCATAGCTTCACTGACGTTAGCCACCTCCATAGGATTACTTAACATACCATACCTTTCGCCAATTTGTACCATATTGTACGTTTTACAAATTCGTAACATATAATATGAATTGTAATTCGTAACATATAATACGAAATGGGTCAAGGACATCCACAAATTACCACATACCATATGAAACGTAACATACTGTATCATACTTAATGGAGTGTCTCGGGTTTACATACATAATAATAGGAAATGCTCTAAGACCAGGTTGAGTTTCTGTCATATTGCTTTCATCTGCCCGGTTCTGTTCGATCGGTGGAGGGGAGTAAACGAGGACAGAGGGAAAGAAAACGTTTTGTGGAATGAAATGCAGCCATGGTGTGCCAGCCCTGACTGCTCATCTAACTGCCTGACCTGACCCTGCTCGCTCTCAATGCCCTCTGGAAGTCCAGTCAGCAGCAGCACACAGTAAACATCCGCTACTGTGTGTGACCCATGGTGTGACCCCGGGCACAGAGGGCAAAAGTCAGCCCAAACACACTGTTGTTGTTTTTTACCAAGAAATACATCGAAAAATCCTTTAGCGAGGGTGACAGACGTGTCACTGAGAATTCCTGATATTCCTGCTCTGAAAATGTTGTAAAATAGAAGTTGATAGCTGAGACCAAGTGTCTAACGGCAAATGCTAAGTGGAATCCTTGGGACGACCTTACCCTACCCTTACCTTAACCGTTTTAAATGTAATCTTCAARGGGGACACGTCAGAGTTAGACGTCCCAAGGATTCCACTTAAGACTTGTCCAACACYTACCAGTACTTGCATTTTTTATTAGAGTGTGTTTCTCGACATCCTAAAGGTTAAATGTGTGATGTTGATATTATAAGGGAAAATCCTGAAGTAAATTTGACATCACAATAACATCAGCACTGACCCCTGTAATGTTGTGATAAGTATGAGTATAGTGCATTGTGTAAATAAAACAYTGCAGAATCAAGTTAAATTAAACACATTAAATCATAAATAAATACCATATTTCACAGTTATATAAATATTTCTTTAGTCCTATAATATGAACAAACTACATTTGGTAGGTGCTAAACAGTGAGGAAAAGGAAAAGGCATGGACGTCTTTCACTCCTCTTCCCTGGCAGACCTACAACCTGGTGTGCTTTTCCTCCCCACTGCCCTGTCCCTGGGTCTYCAGGTAGACATCATACAGCTCCCTGAGGTGAATTATCAGCTCCTCTGTGTTCTGGCCTGTGAGGGCTGACACAGGGATCACCCTTTGGGCCTACGTGGACCCTTTGGGCCCCATTTCCCCCCGAGCCCCAGGCAGGTCCATTTTGTTGGCCACGATAACGTAGGGCCAGTGGGAGAGTCCGGCTCGTACTGGTCCAGCTCGAAACGCAGGTGCTGGAGCTGGGTCCAGGGTTCTGGGGAGGACAGGTCCAGGACAAAGAGAAGGAAGCGACAGCGCTCAATGTGGCGCAGGAAGGAGATCCCCAGGCCTCGGTTCAGATGGGCCCCATGGATGACACCAGGGATGTCAGCCACCAGACATTGGGGAAAGGGAGGGATGGTAAACTGCATGATCAACCTCTGTGCCCAACATAGTATACAACAGTAGGACAAACTCCATTACCTGCCACTTGCTCATGGTCCCTGTACTTAACAATGCCCACGTGGGGTTGAGGGTTGTGAAGGGGTAGGCAGCCACAGCAGGCCTGGCATTGGAGATGGCCCACAGCAGAGATGATGTCCCTGCATTGGGAAACCCAACCTGAAGTGGAAAAACACACACRAACATGTAAATCTAAGAAAATGTTATACATTTTTGTGGGATCAAGTAACATCCCATTTATACGTCCACAATTTTATTGTAACCAGCCCACATMATCATAACATAGACCTAGTCGGAGGAGAGTGAGCCCCACTCCCATGTCTCACCAGTCCGGCATGGGCCACGGTACGCAGCTCCAGCTGGAGGACAACTCTCCTGGCCTCTCTCTCCCGGGGTGGCCATCATTGGGGCACGGTTCTCATTGGACAGGAAGCGCGGTTCCCCTTTCCCCCCGCCCCTCCAAACACAGCCACGTACTCCTGGCAATGTTGGGAGAGGTCTGCCATAGTCTCCSTTGCTCCTTCACCACCGTGCCCACTYGCACCTGCATGGTCCCAAAACACCACACACAACATTCAGTTTGATCTTCACTTTATTATACAGTCAGCATTACGGTATTTGGTATTAAAGTAATTCAAATCAATGTTCATACAAAAGCCCCTAATTCAAAGCAAKACCCCGGCCGTAGCCATGAGTACRAACGCACAGCYATGTAGGTTGTGCTGGCGTMGCGTCCGTAGCAGTTCTTACAGCCTCCTGAGTGGCCCTCACCTCCTTTGTAAACGAGGGTGAACTGCGCCAGGGATTTCACCTGTCGTTCGACTGGAGTCGCGCAAATAGCAGATAGACGGAAATAGGACTTGATGTAAGCATACGAAACCTTTCTCCAATGTCCTGGTTAAAATATCCCTYCKYATMAAAAATGTTCTTCAGCCTCATTCTATCATTGTTTCAAATTTTAGGCCAATTGTGGATTTCGGCATGATCACAACGTCGATCTGAATAGGTCAACGAAAGCTTCTCAGAAGATCAAGACTTTTTAACCAGATTATAAACAATGTATAAACCATTATAATATAATGTATATAATATAATTAATAAAATATATATATATAATATAGTATATTATAATATAATTATATATAATATATAATATAGTATATTATATTAGTATATAATATAATTTATATAATGTATAAAATGAACACTGATTTGAATGCATGAAGGAACAAGTAAGCCCTGTCCAGATTTCTCCAAAGTGCAGAAAAACTAGTGGATAGGCATTGTAAGCTATCTAGCTATAGATAATCGGAAAGCATTCAGACCGCATTACTTTTTTCACAATTCTACATTGTAGAATAAAAGTGAAGATATCAAAACTATGAAATAAAACATATGGAATCATGTAGTAACCAAAAAAGTGTTAAACAAATCAAAATATTCTTCAACGTAGCCACCCTTTGCCTTGATGACAGCTTTGCACACTCTTGGCATTCTCTCAACCAGCTTCACCTGGAATGCATTTCAATTAACAGGTGTGCCTTCTTAAAAGTATTTGTGGAATTTATTTCCTTCTTATAGCATTTGAGCCAATCAGTTGTGTTGTGACAAGGTAGGGGGTATACAGAAGAAGCCCTATTGGTAAAAGACCAAGTCCATATTATGGCAAGAACAACTCAAATAATCAAAGAGAAACGAGTCCATCATTACATGAAGCTCAGTCAAGTGCAAAGTTCCTTCAAGTGCAGTCTCAAAAACCATCCAGCGCTAGAAGAAACTGGCTCTCACGAGGACCACCACAGGAAAGGAAGACCCAGAGTTACCTCTGTTGCAGAGGATAATTTCATTAGAGTTACCAGCCTCTGATTGCAGCCCAAATAAATGCTTCACAGAGTTCAAGTAACAGATACATCACAACATCAACTGTTCAGAAGAGACTGCATGAAATCAGGCTTTCAAGATCAAATTGCTGCAAAGAAACCACTACTAAAGGGCACCAGTAACAAGAAGAGACTTGCTTGGGCCAAGAAACCAGAGCAATGGACATTAGACCGGTAGAAATCTGTCCTTTGGTCTGAGGAGTCCAATTTAGAGATTTTTGGTTCCAACCGCCGTGTCTTTGTAAGACGCAGAGTAGGTGAACGGATGATCTCCGCATGTGTGGTCCCCACCATGAAGCATGGAGGAGGAGGTGTTTTTTTGTTTTGCTGGTGACACCGTCTGTGATTTATTTAGATTTCAATGCACACTTAACTCGCATGGTTATCACAGCATTCTGCAGTGCTACGCCATCCCATCTGGTTTGCACTTAGTGAGACTATCATTTGTTTTTCAACCTCCAGGCTGTGTAAGGGCTATTTGTCCAATAAAGAGAGTGATGGAGTGCTGCATCAGATTACCTGGCCTCCACAATCCCCTGACCTCAACCAAATTGAAATGGTTTGGGATGACCTCGAGTGGAAGGAAAAGCAGCCAACAAGTGCTCAGCATATGTTGGAACTCCTTCTAGACTTTTGGAAAAGCATTCCAGGTGAAACTGGATGAGAGAATGCCAAGAGTGTGCAAAGCTGTCATCAAGACAAAGGGTGGCTACTTTGAAGAATCGTAAAATATATTTTCATTTGTTTAACACTTTTTTGGTTACTACATGATTCCATGTGTTATTTCATAGTTTTGATGTCTTCACTATTATTCTACAATGTAGAAAATAGTAAAAATAAAGAAAAACCTGTAAATAAGTAGGTGTCCAAACTTTTGACTGGTACTGTAAGTATTCAGACCCTTTACTCAGTACTTTATTGAAGCACCTTTGCCAGCGATTACAGCCTCGAGTCTTCTTGGGTATGACGCTACAAGCTTGGCACACCTGTATTTGGGGAGTTTCTCCTATTCTTTTCTGCAGATCCTCTCAAGCTCTGTCAGGTTGGATGTGGAGTGTCGCTGCACAGCTATTTTCAGGTATCTGCAGAGATGTTCGATCGGGCCACTCAAGGACATTCAGAGACTGCAGAAGCCACTCCTGCGTTGTCTTGGCTGTGTGCGCTTAGGGTCGTTGTCCTGTTGGAAGGTGAACCTTCGCCCCAGTCTGAGGTCTTGAGCAGGGTTTCATCAACGATCTCTCTGCACTTTGCTCCATTCATCTTTCCCTCGATCCTGACTAGTCTCCCAGTCCCTGGCGCTGAAAAACATCCCCWCAGCATGATGCTGCCACCACCATGCTTCCCCATAGGGATGGTGCCAGGTTCCCTCCAGCTTGGCATTCAGACTAAAGAGTTCAATCTTCGTTTCATCAGACAAGAGAATCTTGTTTATCATGGTCTGAGTCTTTTAGGTGCCTTTTGGCAAACACCAAGTGGGCTGTCATGTGCCTTTTACTGAGGAGTGGCTTCTGTCTGGCCACTCTACCATAAAGGCCTGATTGATGGAGTGTTTCAAACATGGTTGTTCTTCTGGAAGGTTCTCCCATCTCCACAGAAGAACTCTGGAGCTCTGTCAGAGTGACCATCGTGTTCGGCCCTTCTCCCCCAATTACTCAGTTTGGCCGGGCAGCTAGCTCTAGGAAGTCTTAGTGGTTCCAAACTTCTTCCATTTAGGAATGATGAAGGCCACTGTGTTCTTGGGGACCTTCAATGCTGCAGCAATGTTTTGGTACCCTTCCCCAGATCTGTGACACGAGACAATCCTGTCTCAGCATTCTAAGGACAATTACTTGGACCTCATGGCTTGGTTTTTGCTCTGACATGCACTGTCAACTGTGGGACATTATATAGACAGGTGTGTGACTTTCCAAATCATGTCCAATCAATTTAATTTGGACTCAAATCAAGTTGTACAAACATCTGAAGGTTGATCAATGGTAACAGGATGTACCTGAGCTGAATTTCGAGTCTCATAGCAAAGGGTCTGAATACTTACGTAAATAGGGTATGTTTTTTWAAATTTGTAATACATTCGCAAAAATGTGTCATTATGGGGTATTGTTTGTWGATTGATGAGGAACATGTTTTATTTAATCAATTTTAGAATAAGGCTATAACGTAACAAAATGTGGACAAGGGGTCTGAATACTTTCGAAAGCACATTACTTGGCAATGTAAACAACCATGTTGTGCAGTGCAACTTTTCTTAGTGAGCCGAGGACAGGGGATAGCTAATCGAGCTTTATCACATTAAAACATACCAGTTTTTTTTTCTTCCTGACAGTTCTTTCTTTTGGGGATTTCCTCTAAGTGCACAGGACATGGTGACATTCCTGATTCCAGTTGTTTTCCTCTGTGCTGCCAAGTGGCTTCTGAGCCCRGTCAACCAGCTGCCCTTCACCTCGTTACTAAAGCAAACGTGTGCAAATATTCGGCTTATCTCTTGGACAAGCCATCTTCGGCTCTGAACCTTTGTCAATATAGTTACCATTGCAAAATAGTGAATGTCATGTCAAAGGGAGACAGCCAGAAGTGTCGCCCTGACCTCGTTAACTAGCTAAAAGTAACGTTACTATAGCAGGATAATGTGTTAGTTAGCTAGCTAACGTAGCTCGCAGACTGTGGCTATGAGCTAACGTTAGCTAGACAAGTCACTTTCGACAAGCCTACTAATTAAATCGGCAAAAAAAAATGTACATCTATCTCTAGATATTTTACAAAATCTCGCAATCTAACAACGCTAAACAAACGTGAAGCTTTTATATCAACGCTAACTGTTTGGTACAACAACTTCACTTCAGCTGCGAGCTAGCTACGGTAGCTACCGAGGTTCAAAAAGCATATAAAGTCAAAGCATGGGTCGTGTAATGGAACTTTGCTTCATACAAGACAGATACAAAACAAGGTGAAAGTAAATTTATTTTACATATTAAACAGTAACAAAAGACGAAGATGAACAATCAATTAAACATTCATATTTGGTTATGCACAAACAAACCCTTTATTCTGTCACGCACACGCAATGTATTGCATTATAAGCAAAACAGTACATATCCAATTCACAGGAAATTAATACAATTATATATTATGCAGTCTAAAGATGCCTATGATTGTCACTGTAGTTGAGTTAACATACAGTTATTGAGCTGTTTGACAGCCAGGTACCTCAGATATCCCACTTTATTGGCAACATACAAGTGTAATGAGTTGTGCTGTCCCCTTTCAGCATTTTATAGTAAAGTTCCAGTCTGACATTACTAGGAGTATTACAGGGGATATACGTATACAACAAACCAAACCATGATTTTCCTAAAATMATCAAATCGTTTGAGGTAAATAAAGACAACCACAACATATCTTTACATATTGTACACTGTCATAGAAATTATAAGGCAAGTGTGTTTGTGGGACAAACTTGTCTTCTATAACACTCCTAAGGACTTACCAACCAACACTTGATCTAGGATCACTTCGAATAAAGTAAATTGAGTAAGACAAATGGCAAACTTGTTTTGTTTCTGTAAACATACACCGAACATGTATGCCATATGCACTCACACGCATAGGCCAAGACTACATCACATTGGTTAGAATGTAATACTTTACAAAACATCCCTCTATATGGGTTAAGACAGTTGAAGCAAACCCCAAACACAATTGGCAAAAAATAATACTTTGGATTATGTACTCAACTAGATAGAAGGCTAAGACTTTTCATTTTTGTACCCTAATAGGCTATAGACTCAATAGTGTGTGGTATCACACAGCAAGTCATTTAAAGTCCATTATCAAGCCTACTGATAATCTCATCCTCTGCTCCAGTGACTGACTGTATTGCACGTATTGAAAAAGTGTTGTGCTGATTGCTAAAAACATTCTAAAATCCTCTCCCTGTGTGTTACTTTACTTTGGCTGTTTGGAAATCATTTCTTAGAAACAACTACGATAAGTAAAAGTGCATTACAGAGAATGAGACATAGAACAATTTTAACATCTGAAAAAAGAAATTGTACATTGATAAATAAATATACCGAACAAAAATGTAAACGCAATGTAAAATGTTGGTCCCGTGTTTCATGAGCTGAAATAAAAGATCCCAGAAATGTTCCATACACACAAAAAGCTCAAATTTTGTGCACACGTGTTTACATCCCTGTTAGTGAGCATTTCTCATTTGCCAAGATAATCCATCCATCTGACAGGTGTGGCATATTAAGAAGCTGATTAAACAGCAAGATCATTACACAGGTGCACCTTGTGGTGGGGACAATAAAAGGCCACTAAAATGTGCAGTTGTCACACAACACAATGCCACAGATGTCTCAAGTTGAGAGAATGTGCAATTGGCATGCTGACTACAGGAATGTCCACCAGAGCTGTTTGCAGAGAGTTGAAAGTTAATTTCTCTACCATAAGCCGCCTCCAACATTGTTTTAGAGAATTTGGCAGTCCAACCAGCCTCTCAACCGCAGACCACGTGTAACCACGCCAGCCCAGGTCCTCCACATCCGGCTTCATCACCTGCGGGATCGTCCAAGACCAACAACTTGTACAGCTGATGAAACTGTGGGTTTGCACAACCAAAGAATGTCTGCACAAACTGTCAGAAACTGTCTCAGGGAAGCTCATTTGCGTACTCATCGTCCTCACCAGGGTCTTGATCTGACTACATTTCGGCGTCTTAACCGACTTCGGTGGGCAAATGCTCACCTTTTGATGGCCACTGGCATGCTGGAGAAGTGTGCTCTTGATGGATGAATCCTGGTTTCAACTGTACAGGGCTGATGGCAGACAGCGTGGATGGCATCGTGTAGGCAAGCAGTTTGCTGATGGCAGCATTGTGAACAGAGTGCCCCATGGTGGCGATGGGGTTATGGTATGGGCAGGCAGGCATACGCTACGAACAATGAACATAATTGATCCATGCCCCTCCCTTTTTTTCAAAGTTATCTGTGACCAACAGAATCATATCTGTATTCCCAGTAATGTGAAATCCATAGATTAGGGCCTAATGAATTCATTTCAATTGACTGTTCCTTATATGAACTGTAACTCAGGAAAATCTTTGAAATTGTTGCGTTTATATTTTTGTTCAGTGTAAATATAGCATGGGAAAAGTCCCAACATAAAAATCTACAAATACTTTTGCTTAATAAAAAAAATGCTTAGTTAAAAAATATATATGCAATCAGACAAAATTAAAGAATTAACAAAAAAGGATTGATCATTGAAATGAATTGTACATATTACCTGTAATATTATGATGGTTGTTGATAGTTGCACTCTCTTGTCAATCCACCAGCTATTGTGCCTATAACCTTACTCAAACATTTGCTCTTCATACACAGACAGAGTGGTAACACTGAACAGGCGGTAACACCGCACACCGATCTACACAACTTCACAGTTTCAAATACAACCTGACAAGTTGTATTTGAACACTACCGACAAGTCCCATTTTCACCTTAAATCAAGTTAAGCTTTACACTGAATAAAAGATGCTGAATGTATGACCAAACATTCTATTTTGTGACCTGGGCACATTTTAAATGACAATCTTAGACAGAGGACAGCACTTGTATTGTGCACCCTGTGAAAGACAGACAGAAAAGTAGGGTGAGAGAACCAGACAGAGGTTGATAGCGAGGACAGAGACCAAAAAAGGAAGACATTTAAAGGCAAGGTTCGAATTAAACATATGAGTCTTTTCAACGCTTATGAGGGTGCCAACGTTAATATAATAATGCTATTGAGGGTTCCCCGATTTGTTACCAGATACCCCCATAATTCAAATCATCTTAGAGGGTGAGGAAAAGAAGAGAAAGCAGAGATGCGAGGTGTTTCATGCAGGATCTCCTGAACCAGTTCACCTGTACTCAGAAAATAGTGAACCAGCAGAACATGAATCTGACTTAGTCTAGCCTGCTAATCCGTGTCTCAGCAACCTAAAAAGATTCAGAGATAAATCTAACTCATTTACTCAGAGACTGGTTTACACACGACTGTTGGGGGTTATTCACAGAACTGTTCCCTTGCCTAACTTGTCCACCAGTTTGCCCAGGAGGTGGTGCCTTATTGCTGGTAGTTTCCGTATTGACCCTAAAAGAGAGGGAGTTAGAAAATAAACATCTTTAGTCATGTCAGGTCAGCATGAGATGGGGAATACTTTTGTTCATGAATACTTTCTCATGCTTCAAAGCAACCCATGGGCGTCGCCACTGTGGTAATTTGCGGTGTGAGTTGCCCAATTTACCCAATGTTTTGTTGGACAGCACAGTCCTCCTCAAAACGTGGGGTTGGGGGTAGCTGTAGTTGTACCTGTTCGTAGGCGTAGGGCCTCTGTGTCTGTGCCCCAGAGGCAGCCTGGGAGGAGCGGTAGGAGCTGTACTGCTGGCCCTGYCCCTGCTGGTACTGGGAGTACTGGGACTGCGCACCCTGACCTGGACCTGGAGACCAAATCAGTCAATCAACCAAGTCTTGAATCACACTGACGGATGTAACGGTGAAACAATCGTCATCTTTAAAAATAAAAAAATGTCCTGATATGAATGTTCAATRCCCAACCAGCCCGACAATCCCAACTATCAGCAGCATCAATATGTCCATAGCAAAACATAGGCATGTGTATGTCTATGTGTCTGTCACTGTATGTCTGTGCGTTCATGCAAGCGTGTGCGCGCYRGTGTGTGTGTGTGTGCGCCTGTTCCTTACCGTAGCCCTGTGGCTGTCCGCTGTAGCCCTGCTGTGAGGGGTACTGTTGTTGGCTGAAGGGTTGCTGCTGGCCTGACCCCTGCTGGTACTGGGCCTGCTGCTGACTATACTGGGAGTTGCCTGGGGGTCGGGAGCAGCAATTTAACTACTTCAAGACTTACCTTTATACTGTAATCTCTCGTGGACAGATGCATGTAACATTAATAGTAATCGAGCATCTGACACAATTACGCAAGATTTTACTGTAGTTCTGGGTGTCTGAGATTTGGGCCTACAGTGGCACATAGCTAGCAGCTACAATACTATCACAAGTTCACAACCTTTATGCTTATTAGGCATGAGTCTGTGTGTTTTGGGAACATACCTCCTTCGTAGTAGTGCTGTGAGGACTCATCAAAGGACCTCTCATAGCCCTGTTCACCGTAGGATGACTGTTGGTAGGAGTACTCCCCATGACCTGGAGGGGGCAGGAATGAGCACATGCCAAAACCAATCTACCAAAAAACTATGTGGCTCCTCACACATTTACAGTAGAGAGCTTGGTCCTTCCACAGTTTGTAAAAAGCTTACATACATAMGTGTGCACCCATAAGTTGACAAGAGCACAAACAGACATTTGCAGTGCCTCGGACACTCAAACACACAAAGCACACAAAAACACGCTAGAATCAGTTGGAGCTCTGCCCTAAACGATTTTCAAAAATGGGAAATCTAAAATTTCAGCACACCGAAGGGGAACCCTATTGACAGAGGCACACCGGGAGGAAACAGTTCTAAGACCAAACTCAGCACTTTGCCGTCAAAATCATAATCCTTCCACAAAAATCCACCGTACAAAAGACTCCCATTGAACTCCCACACGAAGGGAAAGGAAAGACAAGAAGCCAGAGGATTGGAATATGGAGTTCAGCGCTGCAGTATAACTTGAAGACAGGGCAGTGGGATGACACTGAGACGGGATGGCATGTATACGTGTGCGTGATTGAGATGTCTGAAAGGTGTGTGTATGTGTTGGAGGGGTTGTGTGTGTGAGGGTCAAGGCTCTAAATGATTACCATCAGAGTAATACTGCTGGTTTATGGGCTCGCTGGAGCTCTGAGTGTGTCCGTACTGCTCTCCGTAGAAATCGTCTTGTCCCATGTACTGCGGTGCAGATCCTGCAAGACAGGCGACACCAGGATTGGTTAATCAGCTGGTCGGACCAATGGGCCTCTGTGTTGGTGATTAAAGGGGGCTGGACCGCACTAGGGGGCGCTTTGGGCAGAGGTGTGGGATGGCGGATGGTGTATTTGTGAGGGGGGGTGTGTGTTTGTGTGGTGTGTGTGTGTGTGTGTGTGTGTGTGTGTTGTGTGTGTGTGTGTGTGTGTGTGGTGTGTGTGTGTGTGTGTGTGTGTGTGTGTGTGTGTGAGAGAGAGAAGTAGTGTCTTATGGGTGCTAATTACATAATGAGAAGTTTTTGTAGTTCAATGACTCAAGTTCAAGAGGTCCTATTAGTAGATTTAAACTGAATAAATGATTGTGTAGGAGGCGTTGTCTGAAATGTGAATTGGCCATGGGAAGAAAATGCATCATTTTGACGTCCATTTTCATTTCGAATGTTCAGCCCTATCCAAACCATGATCTGAAAAATTATAGAATCCCTATGAGAATGAAATGAAATATGACTTTCTGAAAAGGACCAATAAGAGTGGTTTTAGAAATCCCAGACGGGCCAATCATATGGGAGACCTGTGGTGGTGGTGTGCAGAAACTCCAGATGCCATTCCTCACAAACGACTGAATCAGAAACCAAATATATTTTATTTCCGTTGCCAGAAGTATTGCTAGAAATATCGCTGTATCTGCAAGACAGCAACTCACAGTCTCGCAAAATATGAATATCCTACAAAATATTATCCAATAACGTAATGCAAAAGGACCATTATCACAGCAGTCAATAGCTAGTGAACAAATAACCTTTCAGGGCAAAGAAAACGATTCAATTCCCCATTGACAAATATCCTTGTCAGTGATGAACTATACACTGGAACAATAGAGTCCTTGTAGACAAGATCTAGTGATCGTACCTCGACAAGCTGGGATAAGACCAAGGTAAGCCACAGCAAACAACCCAGGGCAAGTGGCCTCTGTTTCCCTGGAGACATTTTCTCAGACATCCTACAGACGAGCTACTGACGAGTCTCTGTGAGGTACATGCCTAGTCCACGTCCCACACCAAACACAGGGGACGTTTAGGGACTCGTTTTAGGCTCACGCTGACACCATGGGTAAAGGGATTTACAGACTGGGACTACCAATTACAACAGCCTAAATCTTCAGTCTGCCTCTTAACGGCAGAGCCATTTCATGGGGAATGAGTGCAATCTAGGCATACCTGCGATGGCTAGCGAGTATGCGGCATGGTAACGTATGCGCATCCGTCAAGATTATATCCACCATAAATATCATAGTCTGTTGTTTAGGCTCCCACCTCCTAAACACCTGCTAACCATGCACCCCACCTTTCAGCCAACGTCCATGTCGTCTGCATTCCGCTGTGGCTACATCTTCAGGAGTTCTCTAGTAATACTCCACCCTGAATCACACACGCCATTTTCTCCACATATAAACACACAGTGCATCTGCAGCCCATGGCCAAACCGCAGCAGCCTGGAGAAAGACAGAAAGCCATAGTCACCTACCTTGCTGTGTGGGTCGGTAGTGTCCCCATGGGCCTCTGGCTCATCATGTTGTTGCCTTGCCCGCTCTGCCCCAACATGCCCATAGCAGCCTGCTGACCCTGGTACTGCTGCTGTCCGCACCAGTCTGGGATGACGGGTAATGAGGTGTGGCGCGACTGCTGGTGCATCATGGAGACTAAAAAGGGGGTTTGGGGGGGGGGGGGGGGTCGTTATGGGGAGAGATCTTACACATTAACGCGCACAGACAATGTCAACATCTTCATCATTGTCATCAACAACATACATAACCAGAACAGAAACAGGCAGAATCATAAGAAGAAAAAAAAGGAAAAAAATAAAAAAGGGAGGGGTCATGACAGTCAGAGAGTAGCCAGAAAGGGAGGGGGTCTGTTTCAAATACTCAAAGAATCTGGGAGAGAGAGAGGCTTTAAAATGCTCTGGAGGAAATGGAAAAGAAGCCATAGAGGGGTCAGTGCATAAAACAGAGATAAATACACATGGACAACCAGGGAGACGAGGGTGGGCTGCAGGGCTGCATGTCAGGGTTACAGGTCAGGAGAAGAGAGGAGAGCCTGAAGCAGGGAGGTGACTGGGGCTAGACTAGCAAATACTAGACTCCAGAGGGAGGATGGGGCTGCCTACCAGTCTGATGAACTGAATGTGTTTGGTTCTTCTTGTCGTTCATATAGGACAATGCAGACATTCAGAGGTTTTGGAGTGTGAAGTTCAAGTGTATAAAGACTAGAGAAGGTTTTCTAACAGAGGGGGCAGAGAGGAGGTTATTGAGAATGATGTTGAAAAGCTGTGGAATACCTTCAGGCGTTCCTTGGGTCAGTGAATCATCCACCGATGTCCTGTCTCCTGTCTAAATCAATACAATCCTCATTTTCTAGAATCCTGGGAGAGCAGACCTCCCTCCCTCTCTAGGCCCTACTGATACAGGGAACACTACAGTACACCCTCAATCCCAACCTCCAGACTACACATGTACAGTTGAAGTCGGAAGTTTACATACACTTAGGTTAGAGTCATTAAAACTTGTTTTTCAACCACTCCACAAATTTCTTGTTAACAAAATATAGTTTTGGCAAGTTGGTTAGGACATCTACTTTGTGCATGACACAATTCTTTGTGCATGACACAATTGGCCAAAATTCACCCAATTTTAATTCTTCCAACAATTGTTTACAGACAGATTAATTCACTGTATCACAATTCCAGTTGGTCAGAAGTTTACACACACTAAGTTGACTGTGCCTTTAAACAGCTTGGAAAATTCCAGAAAATGATGTCATGGCTTTTGATAGCTTCTGATAGGCTAATTGACATCATTTGAGTCAATTGGAGGTGTACCTGTGGATGTATTTCAAGGCCTACCTTCAAACTCAGTGCCTCTTTGCTTGACATCATGGGAAAATCTAAAGAAATCAGCCAAGACCTCAGAAAACAATGGTAGACCTCCACAAGTCTGGTTCATCCTTGGGAGCAATTTCCAAACGCCTGAAGGTACCATGTTCATCTGTACAAACAATAGTACACAGGTTTAAACACCATGGGACCACGCAGCCGTCATACTTCTCAGGAAGGAGACACGTTCCGTCTCCTAGAGATGAACGTACTTTGGTGTGAAAAGTGCAAATCAATCCAAGAACAACAGCAAAGGACCTTGTGAAGATGCTGGAGGAAACAGGTACAAAAGTATCTATATCCACAGTAAAACGAGTCCTATATCAACATAACCTGGAAGGCCGCTCAGCAAGGAAGAAGCCATTGCTCCAAAACCACCATAAAAAAAGAGAGACTACGGTTTGCAATTGCACATGGGGACAAAGATCGTACTGTTGGGAGAAATGTCCTCTGGTCTGACGAAACAAAAATAGAACTGTTTGGCCATAATGACCATCGTTATGTTTGGAGGAAAAAGGGGGAGGCTTGCAAGCCGAAGAACACCATCCCAACCGTGAAGCACGGGGGTGCCAGCATCATGTTGTGGGGGTGCTTTGCTGCAGGAGGGACTGGTGCACATTGAAGCAACATCTCAAGACATCAGTCAGGAAGTTAAAGCTTGGTCACAAATAGGTCTGCCAAATGGACAACGACCCATGAAAACTTCCAAAGTTGTGGCAAAATGGCTTAAGAACAACAAAGTCAAGGTATTGGAGTGGCCATCACAAAGCCCTGACCTCAATCCTATAGAACATTTGTGGGCAGAACCGAAAAAGCGTGTGCGAGCAAGGAGGCCTACAAACCTGACTCAGTTACACCAGCTCTGCCAGGAGGAATGGGCCAAAATTCACCCAACTTATTGTGGGAAGCTTGTGGAAGGCTACCCGAAACATTTGACCCAAGTTAAACAATTTAAAGGCAATGCTACCAAATATTAATTGAGTGTATGTAAACTTTTGACCCACTGGGAATGTGATGAAAGAAATAAATGCTGAAATAAATCATTCTCTCTACTATTACTCTGACATTTCACATTCTTAAAATAAAGTGGTGATCCTAACTGACCTAAGACAGGGAATTTTGACYAGGATTAAATGTCAGGAATTGTGAAAAACTGAGTTTAAATGTATTTAGCTAAGGTGTATGTAAACTTCCGACTTTAACTGTATCACTCTAAGACAGGGTTCGCAAACTGGCGACCCACAGGATGATTTTGGCCCCCCAAGTTTTCTGAGCAAAATAATTTAATTATACACTGAACAAAAATATAAATGCAACAATTTCAAAGATTTACAGTTCATATAAGAAGGTAAGTCAATTGAAATAATTTACAATGGCCCTAATCTATGGATTTCATGACTGGGAATAAAGACATGCATCTGTAGGTCACGGATACCTTAAAAAAAGGTAGGGGCATGGATCACGAAACCAGTCAGTATCTGGTGTGACCCCCATTTGCCTCATGGAGTGCGACACATCTCCTTCGCATAGAGTTGATCAGGCTGTTGATTGTGGCCTGTGACACATCTCCTTCGCATAGAGTTGATCAGGCTGTTGATTGTGGCCTGTGACACATCTCCTTCGCATAGAGTTGATCAGGCTGTTGATTGTGGCCTGTGAAATACACTGCTCAAAAAAATAAAGGGAACACTTAAACAACACAATGTAACTCCAAGTCAATCACACTTCTGTGAAATCAAACTGTCCACTTAGGAAGCAACACTGATTGACAATAAATTTCACATGCTGTTGTGCAAATAGAATAGACAAAAGGTGGAAATTATAGGCAATTAGCAAGACACCCCCAAAAAAGGAGTGATTCTGCAGGTGGTGACCACAGACCACTTCTCAGTTCCTATGCTTCCTGGCTGATGTTTTGGTCACTTTTGAATGCTGGCGGTGCTCTCACTCTAGTGGTAGCATGAGACGGAGTCTACAACCCACACAAGTGGCTCAGGTAGTGCAGTTCATCCAGGATGGCACATCAATGCGAGCTGTGGCAAAAAGGTTTGCTGTGTCTGTCAGCGTAGTGTCCAGAGCATGGAGGCGCTACCAGGAGACAGGCCAGTACATCAGGAGACGTGGAGGAGGCCGTAGGAGGGCAACAACCCAGCAGCAGGACCGCTACCTCCGCCTTTGTGCAAGGAGGTGCACTGCCAGCGCCCTGCAAAATGACCTCCAGCAGGCCACAAATGTGCATGTGTCAGCATATGGTCTCACAAGGGGTCTGAGGATCTCATCTCGGTACCTAATGGCAGTCAGGCTACCTCTGGCGAGCACATGGAGGGCTGTGCGGCCCCACAAAGAAATGCCACCCCACACCATGACTGACCCACCGCCAAAACGGTCATGCTGGAGGATGTTGCAGGCAGCAGAACGTTCTCCACGGCATCTCCAGACTCTGTCACGTCTGTCACGTGCTCATGTGCTCAGTGTGAACCTGCTTTCATCTGTGAAGAGCACAGGGCGCCAGTAGCGAATTTGCCAATCTTGGTGTTCTCTGGCAAATGCCAAACGTCCTGCACGGTGTTGGGCTGTTAGCACAACCCCCACCTGTGGACGTCGGGCCCTCATACCACCCTCATGGAGTCTGTTTCTGACCGTTTGAGCAGACACATGCACATTTGTGGCCTGCTGGAGGTCATTTTGCAGGGCGCTGGCAGTGCACCTCCTTGCACAAAGGCGGAGGTAGCGGTCCTGCTGCTGGGTTGTTGCCCTCCTACGGCCTCCTCCACGTCTCCTGATGTACTGGCCTGTCTCCTGGTAGCGCCTCCATGCTCTGGACACTACGCTGACAGACACAGCAAACCTTTTTGCCACAGCTCGCATTGATGTGCCATCCTGGATGAYCTGCACTACCTGAGCCACTTGTGTGGGTTGTAGACTCCGTCTCATGCTACCACTAGAGTGAGAGCACCGCCAGCATTCAAAAGTGACCAAAACATCAGCCAGGAAGCATAGGAACTGAGAAGTGGTCTGTGGTCACCACCTGCAGAATCACTCCTTTTTGGGGGGTGTCTTGCTAATTGCCTATAATTTCTACCTTTTGTCTATTCCATTTGCACAACAGCATGTGAAATTTATTGTCAATCAGTGTTGCTTCCTAAGTGGACAGTTTGATTTCACAGAAGTGTGATTGACTTGGAGTTACATTGTGTTGTTTAAGTGTTCCCTTTATTTTTTTGAGCAGTGTAGATCCTCTTTAATGGCTGTGCGAAGTTGCTGGATGTTGGCTGTAACTGGAACACGCTGTCGTACACGTCGATCCAGAGCATCCCAAACAGGCTCAATGGGTGACATGTCTGGTGAGTACGCAGACCATGGAAGAACTGGGACATTTTCAGCGTCCAGGAATTGTGTACAGATCCTTGCGACATGGGGCAGTGCATTATCATGCTGAAACATGTGACGGCGGCAGATGAATGGCACGACATTGTGCCCCAGGATCTCGTCACGGTATCTCTGTGCATTCAAATTGCCATCGATAAAATGCAATTGTGTTCTTTGTCCGTAGCTTATGCCTGCCCATACCATAACCCCACTATGGGGCA
This sequence comes from Salvelinus sp. IW2-2015, assembly GCF_002910315.2. NCBI lineage: Eukaryota > Metazoa > Chordata > Actinopteri > Salmoniformes > Salmonidae > Salvelinus > Salvelinus sp. IW2-2015. Next base: position 3,739,927 of record NC_036847.1, read on the forward strand.
CTCTGTTCGCCCACCCAACGCCATACACGCTGCCATCTGCCCAGCACAGTTGAAACCGGGATTCATCCGTGAAGAGCACACTTCTCCAGCGTGCAAGTGGCCATCGGAGGTCAGCATTTGCCCACTGAAGTCGGTTACGACGCCTAACTGCAGTCAGGTCAAGAACCTGGTGCAGATGACGAGCACAGAAAAGCGTTTCCCTGAGACGGTTTCTGACAGTTTGTGCAGAAATTATTGTTGTGCAAACCCACAGTTTAATCAACTGTCCGGGTGGCTCGTCTCAGACCATCCCGCAGGTGAAGAAGCCGGATGTGGAAGTCCTGGGCTGGCGTGGCTCTGCGGTTGTGAGGTCGGTTGGACGTACTGCCAAATTCTTTAAAACGACATTGGAAGCGACTTATGGTAGAGAAATTAACATAAAATTCTCATGCAACAGCTCTGGTGGATATTCCTGCAGTCAGCATGCCAATTGCACACATCAGTGGCATTGCGTTATGTGACAATACTGCACATTTTAGAGTGGCATTTTATTGTCCCCAGAACCAGGTGCACCTGTGTAATGATCATGCTGTTTAATAAGCTTCTTGATATGCCACACCTGTCAGGTGGATGGATTATCTTGGCAAAGGAGAAATGCTGACTATGTAAACAAATTTGTGCACAAAAATTGAGAGAACCAAGTTTTTTGTGCGTATGGAACATTTTTGGGATATTTTATTTCAGCTCATGAAACATGGGACCAACACTTTTATATTTTTGTTCAGTATCCAGTATATCGTTGTGTTTTTTTATTATAGTTTTTTTGGGGACAAAAYAATACTGTAAAAACACCAGGAAATCAGCTCCAGGTGATTTTAATTTTGAAAATCTGTTCCCAAGTATTGCCACTCATAATAGAGACACGTGATCATATACAAATGAAAGCAAGGTTTAATATTATTATGTTTTAGTCAAATATTATATCTGTTTGGGCTTCTCGCGGTCATGTTCCAGCCCCACGACCATCCGCTCAAGAAAACAAATCGCCAGAGGCTGAATCAAAATGATAATCCCTGCTCTATCCTCTAATATTCAACCCTTTTGCTTCCCTTCCTCCCTGATCATCCCCCTTTCCCTTCCAGAGCTCTGACATTTACTCTAGTGGGGGCTGGCCTCTCACCCTCCCTGCTCACTTCCTGCCAATCACAATACGCTATGAGTGGACTCAACAATCGTTACCAATGCACTTAGCAACAAGACTCGAAAACAAAATAGAATAGCGCAATTAGCAATTATGTATTTCCAAAGGAATAGTGTTTCCAATAACGATTTCATATCATTGGCTTTGACGATGTATTCCTATTCCACTGATCCCTTGTCGCTGATTCCTCTACACCTGGCTGGCTCACCTGTGTTAGACTGCATGTTGAGGTTGCTGCGGGAGGAGGTAGAAGAGGAAGAGGAAGAACCGTAGCCTGGGCCGAGGCCCTGGACCATGCTGCCCTGGGAGGAGGGGGGCACGGGGTGGCTGTAGCCGGAGGCTGAGCCGTGGGTGCTGGCTGGCAGGCTGAGGGACGTGGATGAGGTCCCAGCCGACTGTGTCTGACCCGCCTGCTGCTGCATGGGAGCGTGGCTGGGGCCTGACGACACACAGAGCAGTCAGAGCAGCCAGACACTCAGGCACACGCAGTGCCAGCATGGTCACAGGCACCACGACAACGCAACACATCCAGTTCATCGCTACACCACAGGAGGCTTGTGGAGGACTCAGTAGGCATAGAATGACGTTTTGAATCAAGGGCGTGTATATTATGCGGAGAGACTACGAGAGAAGAATTAGTGGAGCGATAAATGGACAAGAGGACAAAGACCTGTATGGATACAAAGAGGTGCATCTAAATAGTCTGAAGAAGTGGCTTCCTCTCCTCGTCTCCATTACTTAATGTGCAGTGATGTGAGAGAACTGGATAGATGGAATGAAATGCCCAGTTAGCATCCACTTACAGTATCCTGTATTCAGGGATTAGTGCAGAAGAGGAAGCCACTTTAAAATATGGAGATGCACCCATAGGATCATAGAATGATGTCTGGACAGAGCAGAGGACGAGATCAAATATGCTGCCATAGGGGAGAGGTAGACAGACGACATACATGCAGCAGACAGTCAGTTTGGCAGAGAGGCGAGCATTCAGATAGTACACACATACAGTGGATAGTGTGTGTGTGTGTGTGTGTGTGTGTGTGTGTGTGTGTGTGTGTGTGTGTGTGTGTGTGTGTGTGTGTGTGTGTGTGTGTGTGTGTGTTGGTGTTTGTGTGTGTGTGTGTTGTGTGTGTGTGGATACGGAGGTCTCACCATTGCTCATCTGACTCTGCATCATAGCAGTAGGGGGCAGGCCAGGGGTCATGGTGTCGTTGAGGTTACTCTGGGAGTGTAGGGGCCCGCTGCCTCCGCTCTGTCCCATTCCTCCAGCACCTATACTCCCCATGTTAGGGGTAGGAGGCTGAGAGAACAGGAGGAGAGGAGAGACATGTGAATTCACAGCTCTGGGAATTGTGTTACAGTTAAAGAACAGCTATTGAGGCCAGGTAAGGGAGGGAGAGAGAGAGAAAGCGAGAAGAAGACCAACATGGGGCTCTATTGTATTGCGTAACTCCACACAGACTTACTGCAGGTAACAGTGACTGCATGTTCTGATTAGAATCCGCTATCGTGGCCAGGTAGACTAAGTTTCTGTGAAGGATCTGCTGATACCTGTCAAAGCACAGAAAGACAGGTTAATCACTAATCACAAGAGCCTTCAACACGAGGACCATCATTAAACTGCGATATACTATCTTCATGCTTAGAAACACATATTCATACAAGTACACATCTACTATAGTAACCTACATAACATGCATCTGTGACAACACTATGAGGACAGGTTTGACTCCTACTGTGTGCATTCTGCTGTTTTCCCTTTGCTCTGGTAATCCATGATGCATTGTATCAGATGGTGATTTTCATCCAGCATCTTGGGGAGATTAAAAAAAAATAATGTTAGGCGAGCAGCTTATTATAACAGAGTTATGACACTATAATAAAGTGTCCTGAATTCTCGGGACTTGCGCTCACGTAACCCCCCCCCCCCTCCTCCTACTCTCTGAACAAAATTATCTGGGTCAGCTGTTTTTCTTGGAGTATATTTAACGTTGCCAGAAAGAGCCTAGGGCAGAAGAGGCTGTTTAAGTCGGACGGAGCCATGGTTTGTCTTCCTGCAACTCCAAAAGTCTACCATTATTTTCAGCCAATCACAACACTCTGACATCAGTGACAAAAAGCGAGTGTACAAAAAAGGGGAATCTGTCCTCTATAGGCTACGATCCAAAGAAGGAGCTCTAACCGTATATATATATATATATATATACCCTCAACAATATGACAAGCACCAATAAGAGTCTTCCCCGTTCCTTCGAGGATAAACAAAGGTCCAATGATGTTGCACGTAAGCCCACACCTTCCATCATCATTGCCACCGTCAGACTATCCATTCATTCCAGTGCACCTGCCTCTTACCACTGTATGTCTAAAGAATTCTCGCTAGTCTTCTCACATCTTTGGCACGGCTGGCTATCAACTATTTTTTGTAACAATAGCCTATCATATGCAGTGTATTTTGTAAAGGATAAAATGTTGCTTAAAGAAAAAGAACAACAAAAAAACACACTAAAATAACAGTTAACAAGTGCATGCACCAGAATAAGCAAAAATTCAGTCAGACTCGGGACAAACTAGATTTTTTTGGTCTCGGATGCTATAGTCTATAATTAGACAACATGTGTTGTTGTTCTAACGCATAACATTGTAGCCGTTATGTCGGCTCCCATTAAAAGCCACACTGTGCAGCGAAGAGCACGACAGTAACAACGCAAATAAAAAGTAGTCTTTGATGAATGTCCATTTGTTTTCATTAGCGTCTTATGATCACGTCACTTTGTTTGGCTCGCTCTATTGTACCAGTTATGTGCTGGTATTGACTACTTTCCCACCGTTGGCACTGGCTGACTATCCACGCTCTCAAATCGACCAGAATAAAAGATTTCCTGTTAGACGACGTAATAGAGAAAGACATGGCGTTAGCCTACCTTTTGTATCGTTTGTTGTGTCACCTCCCCTTTGCTCCTTGGGCGCGCCGATGAAAATGCCACCGACATTGTTATATAAGGAAACAGTAGGAAACGCTCCTTTTATTCTAATATTTTGCCTATTATCTTGCGTGCAGTATAACATAGTTAGGTTTTCCATGTTCCGAAAAGAATAGGGGTGTGTGAACCCCTGGATTGCTCCGAAATGAAAATACATTCTAAGTACAGTACACCACTATTCCCCTGGGTGCAAATTGATACTCTACATTTGGTTCTGTTGTTAAGATTGAGAGTTGATCAGAATTCCATCATGTCTATGAAAATATCGTCTTTTTCGAGACTCACTCAGTAATGTGTTGGTATAACCCATGCAGTCAGCTATAGGCTACAGTATAATTTCTCACAGTAGTAGGGGTGTTCTTTGATTCACGACATCCAATGCGCTCGCTCGCCAACGTAAACCAACGATGGCCGCAATAAATCAAGGCCGTTGCACACTCCGGATGAGGCGCTGTGTTCAACTTGAATTTGCTGTTTCATTCAGTCGGATTACTTTCACTTTTGTTCAAGAGCGTCGGCAAGTCGAGGAGACACAGAAATCAGCTTTTCTTTACTGAAGTGTTTGGAAGATGAGCTACGATCGTGCAATCACAGTGTTCTCACCTGATGGCCACTTATTCCAGGTGGAATACGCACAGGAGGCGGTCAAAAAAGGTTCAACCGCTGTAAGTAGTCCTATCTCATATCTGTCAATGTTGATTGAGGTCAAAACAATTGGACTGTGCCGATGCAAAATGTAGCCTATCAATAGAAGCAGACCCGAATTGTGCTACAACGGGCGCAACTATCACTTGGGCCTAATTCATTTACAGGTTGGAGTGCGAGGAAAAAACGTCGTTGTGCTAGGAGTGGAGAAGAGAACCGTCGCCAAGCTCCAAGATGACAGAACAGTGCGCAAAATCTGCGCCTTGGATGACAACGTCTTCATGGCCTTTGCAGGTAACTTACCGTAGGACATGACCAATAAGGCAAGACGACCAACATAGGACCAATAAGACACACCCAAGCCACAGATGGTGTGAAGTGGTTGATTGCGAATATGTAATTAGCATGGTATAATTTATGTCGTCAACATTTGATCATGTAGGCCTACTTTGAATGATGCATTGAATTTTACTGCTGAAATTGAGCAATTTGATTGTTTGTTCATCTTGTTGGGTGAGGTGCTTAATTGGTGTGACATAGTTTATCTCCTTATCCCATGGCCTGCAGGGTTGACAGCAGATGCCAGGATCGTTGTTAACAGGGCTCGGGTGGAGTGTCAGAGTCACAGGCTAACAGTGGAAGACCCTGTGACTGTGGAGTACATCACACGCTTCATCTCCAGCATCAAACAGGTACCACACACACACACTACAGTTCAATACACATCTGCAGATATATCATCTCTACATATTCCCACTTTCAGCGCTACACCCAAAGCAATGGGCGAAGGCCCTTTGGCATCTCCTCCCTCATTGTGGGGTTTGATTTCGATGGAACACCCCATCTGTACCAAACTGACCCTTCAGGAACATATCATGCCTGGAAGGTAGGGGTGTAATTCTGACCCATACATCTGAATCATTTAAAGGTGCTTTGACAGGTTTGTCATCATCCCCAATGAATTACCCAATGTACCTCAAGTTGCAATGCGATTAAATATGAGCAGAATGTGAAAACCTAAATGTGGTTGTGTACATAGGCAAATGCCATTGGAAGATCTGCCAAGACTGTACGTGAGTTTCTAGAGAAGAACTATAAAGAGGAGCATATGGAGTCCGATACAGACGCCATTAAACTGGCCGTCAGAGCGCTACTTGAGGTGAGGTTTATGCCAGTCTAGATCCAAACTTTTGATTGGCAGCAACGACATTGCACGAGCACCTGCTATTAAGGATTGAAATCTCAGATATTCCTGTCTCAAGGTTTGCTCCATGTGTTCACAGGTTGTCCAGTCAGGGGGAAAGAACATTGAGTTGGCCATTATGAAGCGGGACGAATCGATGAAGGTCCGTTTGAAATCGTGACACCTGCGCAAATCCGTCAGAGGATCTCACCTGTGTAATGAGGCAACTTAAAATGCTCCCCTTAACGACCTCTTTCCCACTGTAWATAGATTCTGGTCCAAGAGGAAATCGAGGAATACGTCACGGCGATTGAAAAGGAAAAAGAGGACGCAGAGAAACAAAAGAATAAGAAAACATGAACACTTTGTGATTGAAGTCATGACCAAACATGCCTTCATCCATCTTCAATATTGCATCTGGAATCTCATTGTTTACATGAATTATCTCATCGTTTCTCTATCCAATGCTGGAGGGACTCCTAATGAGTGCATATTTTTGTTCTGGCCCAGTACTACCACACTTGTTTTGACTAATCCCCGGGCTCTTGTTTGGCTGACTCAGGTAGGCTATGGTAGTGCTGGGAGAGACTGTTCTGGGTGCCGAGACTAGTGTTGGGCTAAAACAAAACTACTCCCATCCTGGGAGTCCCAATGAAATGGATGGAGAATCGACCATATGAAAACTTAAGACTTCACCTTATTCTTGCAATGAATAAATATCTGTATTTAAAACCACAACGTTCAGTTACTGTCATTGAATAGAGACAATTGACAAGAACAAGTGAATCAGCAATTTCCCATCTTTGTTAGATTTGTAACAATGTAACATCACTTGTGCTCAAAATGATAGAAAACCAACCAATACATGGAAATTCATTAGTTCTGGCAGACATTTGGTCTGTAATTAAGTTATTTATAAGTATATTAATAAGTCATATTTACATTAACTGGAACACAAAAATTACCTGAAGGTATTTTCCCCTCAGTTTCATCTTCAAATTGATCCCTTGAATAGTTTAGGAAGTATGCATGTCATCTAGCTATTTATCAGAATACAGCAGAGGTTGAAAAGCACAGGCAAAAAATATATATAAAGCACTTATCATATACTTATTCAGTTGTGGGGCACCTGAGAGTGAAAATAAATTCTCAATGTTTCTTCATTACAAAACACCTCATGATGGCGAGAACAATAATGGAATACAAAATGTAATATTTTGGTTAAGTACAAAAACAAAATAATATATACACTACCGGTCAAAAGTTTTAGAACACCTACTCATTCAAGGATTTTTCTTTATTTTACTATTTTCTACATTGTAGAATAATAGTGAAGACATCAAACTATGAAATAACACATGGAATCATGTGCTGTAGTAACCAAAAAAAGTGTTAAACAAATCAAAATGTATTTTATATTTGAGATTCTTCAAATAGCAACCCTTTGCCTTGATGACAGCTTTGCCCACTCTTGGCATTCTCTCAACCAGCTTCGCCTGGAATGCTTTTCCAACAGTCTTGAAGGAGTTCCCACATATGCTGAGCACTTGTTGGCTGCTTTTCCTTCACTCTGCGGCCCTACTCATCCCAAACCATCCCAATTTGGTTGAGGTAGGGGGATTGTGGAGGCAAGGTCATCTGATGCAGCACTCCATCACTCTTCTTCTTGGTAAAATAGTCCTTACACAGCCTGGAGGTGTGTTTGGTCATTGTCCTGTTGAAAAACAAACAATAGTCCCACTAAGCGCAAACCAGATGGGATGGCGTATCGCTGCAGAATGCTGTGGTAGCCATACTGGTTAAGTGTTCCTTGAATTCTAAATAAATCACAGACGGTGTCACCAGCAAAGCACCCCCACACCATAACACTTCCTCCTTCATGCTTTAGGGTGGGAAATACACATGTGGAGATCATCCGTTCACCCACACCGCGTCTCACAAAAAGACAGCGTTTGGAACCAAAAATCTCCACTTTGGACTCCAGACCAAAGGACAAATTTCCACCGATCCTAATGTCCATTGCTTGTGCTTCTTGGCCCAAGCAAGTCTCTTATTCTTATTGGTGCCCTTTAGTAGTGGTTTCTTTGCAGCAATTCGACCTTGGCCTTATTCATGCAGTCTCCTCTGAACATTTGAGGTTGAGATGTGTCTGTTACTTGAACTCTGTGCAGCATATATTTGGTCTGCAATTTCTGAGGCTGGTACCTCTAATGAACTTCTCCTCTGTAGCAGAGGTAACTCTGGGTCTTCCTTTCCTGTGGAGGTCCTCATGTCAGCCAGTTTCATCATACCGCTTGATGGTTTTTGCGACTGCACTTGAAGCTTTCAAAGTTCTTCATGTCTTAAAGTAATGATGGACTGTCGTTTCTCTTTGCTTATTTGAACTGTTCTTGCCATAATATGGACTTGGTCTTTTACCAAATAGGGCTATATTCTGTATACCACCCCTACCTTGTCACAACACAACTGATTGGCTCAAACACCTTTATTTTTTCAATGTAGAAAATAGTAAAATAAAGAAAAACCCTTGAATTGGTAGGTGTTCTAAAACTTGACAGGTAGTGTACATAACAAGTTAACCCAAGATCCAGATGAGGCCTGCAGGGTAAAAGGAAACGCCTGGATTTTAGACTCACAATCACAAGTTACTGTATATATACCCACGCTTTTGAATAAACACGCACACACCCTTACTCACCTGACCCTTGAACCTCATAGCCTCCCACTCCTGGCTCTCTGGGAGGGCCGGCGCTGTGCAGACCCCCGCCTTCTCCAGCCAGCGGTAGCCCCCACGGCCCATCAGGAGGCGGCCATAAAACCCGAAGGTCTCAACCTTCAGCTTCCTCTCTGCCCAGATAGTGTGTCTGGGTTAGAGAGTTACAGAATGTGATCAGACAAGCACGTGGTCAGATCTTTGAAAAATGTGACAGTCATGAAATTGACTCAGACAGCATAATAGGCGGAGCACATTCAGACGTTTAGAGCACATTTAAACAAATGATTGTAAACCAGCGTGAATTAAACACAAATTCACCTGGATTCATGGCCTGATGAGATATCAAAGGAGGGTTTGGCCTTGTCATAGTAGCACTTAGGCCCAAATGAATTCTCCACCGTCTTCTCACTACTCCTGGTTTCTTCATCATTGGCTTCTAGAGATGGTGAAGAGGCTAGAATGGATGAAAACAGTGACTAACCATGACTTTGAAAAGCTTGCAGATGATACTAAAGACACAAATGAGAGGAACCATTTCTGTCAGAGATAGAAAAATCCCCTTTTTGCAATAATTTCACCAATCAATGATGGCCAAATCATCATCGTTCTTAATGAATGATCACAGTCATGGTCGAATTGCCATGTTCCTGCAACTATAGCACAAAGCCCACCTGTCGACGGATATGTGGTGAGTATAATGCAACTAACCTTTGATGTTCAACTTGTCCTACATCTCCCTCTCCAGCACTTCCTTGTCGAACATTGGATTTGCAGAATCAAAGTCAAAGTCCGACTCAAACTTGAGGGTGAAGGTCTTCGAGTCCTCCACAAGGAGCTGGGCCTACGGGCTACTACGGGACAAAATGGAAAGAGTTTGATAAGTCCTTCATTCTAGGTATGAGAAATTCTCCATCAAAGGGTTAATACTACAAATCAGGGGTGCCAATTTGGTTTCATCTGCATCAAATTTCAGCCAGACCAACCTGCCAGCCTGAGCCACCTGCACGCCTGACCCCTACCAGTCTAGTCAATAACTCAACTCTCTCCCAACACAATTTCCTTCCCTGTTCCCACCTTACATTTGTTTTATTTCCAAGGGAAAGGTTTGGAAGCAAACACCTCATATACGTTATATATCACGTTTCAGGTAAGACCCAAATGCAGTCTGCATTTAGAAAACGAGGGAGCACTGGGAGAGAAAGGCCCGGCGCGTTCTGGAATCTCCATCGTAGTGCTCCGGGGGGGGTAAGCGGGGTTCCCGGGAAACCGGGGTGATGGCGCTGCTACCAGCCGGGTTACTGAGGGGCTGGGAGGTTACCGTCGTGGTAGACTGCTTGGTAGGCAACCCACGGAATTACTCCCGCAATGCGTCCAACGCTAGGTCGTGACGTTCGGCCACGTCCTTGAACCCTTCCTTCAGACCGCGAAGCAACTCCTTGTGTCTACTAATGATGGCTCCTTGGGAGGAGATGGCGTTGCGGAGCTGGTCCAAGTCTGCTGGGTCAGTCATGGCCAGTTCATACTATCACGTTTCAGGTAAAACCCAAATGCAACTGTGTTGAAGTAACAATATTTATTACAGCAACAGGGATGCTGTATGGATGATGTTACATATTACAGCATCCTTGCTATAAATTTACTGCAGGGATGCTGTAATGTTTTACAGCAAGGAAATTCATGCTGTAAACTATATTACAGCTGTAATGAGGTGCGTACTGGCGGCAGAGAAGTCAGGCGCAGGAGAGCGAAAACTGATTTACAACGGTGTCGTTTAATAAACATAAACCACCGTCAACAGAACAATACATGAAATGGGTCAAACAAAACCCGGTCAATACCAGCATACCGTGCACAAGCACTACAATAAACAATTACCGACAAGGACATGGACATGGGGGGGAACAGAGGGTTAAATACACAACATGTAATCGATGGAATTGGAACCAGGTGTGATGGAAGACAAAACCAATGGACAATGAAAAGTGGATCGGCGATGGCTAGAAGGTCGGTGACGTCGACCGCCGAACGCCGCCCGAACAAGGAGAGGGACCAACTTCGGCGGAAGTCGTGACAACAGCATCCCTGCTGTGAAGCAAAATTGCAGTATTAAACTGGCAACTGTGGTGCAGTAATATACAATTAATTTACAGTACTAAGCAGCATTGCAGGTTGTCTTTAAAAGACAGCTCCCTGAAATGTAATATTGTAAGAAAAACAATATGTGTACAAATATATATATTTATTCATATTCATAACGAATTTCACTTTAACCACAAAGAACAACATTTGAAAAGAGCAACAGTACAACTCCAGATAGTAGGGGAGGGAGAGAGCAACAGAGAGAGATACAGTGATAAGAACATTGACAAATACTGGCCAATCATGTATTTCACCATACACAAACCAAGACAACAGAATAGGTCATTCTTGAAAATACAGGATTATGTAAGAAAAAAACTACATCTAAACAGATCAATGAAAAATAGGAAAACAACAGTTGAACAGGGAGACATTTTTACAAAAAACTACAACAAGAACTGCTTGCCTGCCTGTCTTTGAGAGAGAAACCAGAGAGAGAGATCGAGAGAGAAAGGGTCTGAGAGAGAAGGATGGATAGAGAGGAGCGAGCAGGGCTAGAAGCACGCTACCGCAAGCCAACCCAGGCTCCGGGATGGCGCAAGCAGATAATTTGCTGACCCAACCCGCATGGCAGGATTTCTGAGAGAATGAGAGATGCAAACAAGTCTCGAATAAATCTCGGTGGCGTGCAGATTATCACCCCAATCTTTGAAACTCTGATCCTCCTTAGCTCTGATACGTCAACTAGGAGAGATTGCTATTACTATCACTACTACTATCAATACTACTACTATTGCTATCACTACTACTATCAACACTACTACTATTACTCGATGGGTAAAAAGGCAGATGACAACTGACAAATAAAGTTTGTATTCATCAGGTGTGTGTGTGTGTACTTACATGTTGGAGTTTTTCCACTCAAACTCCTTCAGGTCTGCGAGAAAGCGTGTAACATATGGTCTTGCGGCTCACTCCTGCGTTCGCTGTGCATTTGGTTCCTTCAGGGTTTATTCGAACCAGGAACCTGCACAATCCAACATAGAATATATTAAATCAGTTGAGACATTGAAAAAATAACACTCCTTGAAGTAGGAGTGGTTGCTCTCAAACGAATGAGTCGCTCAAATTGTAGGATGAGGTAATGTAACAAGTAGTGATGCTTAGGTGCAAGGGCACTCTACCCCACAAGCAAAACTGTAGTTCGCCACATTTCTATGTGTAATGAATGCTTTAATATTTAGGAAACAGAAATTGCAGGATTTACACCTGTACATTCCCAATAAAGCTACTTCCAGCTACCAGCCAGCCTGCAATATGAAAATGACACGACCCCCAGCCACCAAATTGCATGCACACACCAAAAGAGCTATCAAGCTATACGTTACCATGCAACCACACATTTTTTTTATTTATTACAGACTACAAGGCTAAATAAAATATCAGTCTGTGACTGATGTTTCAGAAATCATTCATTTAACGTTGCCTAATTAATTGTTAGATAAGGATCACTTCTGAAAGATTAGCAAAAGCACGAGGAAAATTCAACTCACGCGGGAAAATGCCACGACCATCACCGTGAATAATGCAGCAAGCTAACCACACAATCTGAAGAAAACGAAAATAAAAGATAACTTTAATATCCTGCAGGGAAAAACATCAGTCTGTGCCTGTTGTTGCTGAATTAATTAATGTAATGGACTAAGGGTAACAAAAGCATAAGGATAACAAAAGCATAGGGGGAATATTCCACCAGACTTTTGCTAAATCACACACACCCCGAGACTGAATAGAGCTAGCGTTAACCAGAGATATTTAGAGAAAGGTGTCCAATGGAGTTCGCCATCTCTGAGCTATAGCTAACGTTAGCAAGCACCATTCCCCTTTCATCTGAGAGCTTCCAATCATCTCATTCCAACTGCAGAATCACCCAAAGAGTATACATCCCAAGACAAAATGTCGGTCCGTGCCTGCTGACAAACTACAGGTGTATTCGACATAGCTAAACTCTCGCTCCCTCCCTAGACAAACTGTATTTTTGTCCGGTGAAGTCTACGACCACTTTGCCACTAATACCATAGCATTAGCACATGTCACCCATGTCATACACCCACCGGTTAAGTAGCCTATCCAAAGAAACACACACATGGATTTCTGCACGTTGTTAATACTCAAATTATTTGCTCTATAGCTACAATATCACTGATTATTTTACCAGCAAGAAAGATCAAKGCAACAGACRGACATGTCAACTTGGCTARACTGTTAGCTAACACAATCCAAACAAGCTAACGTTAGCTAGCTAGTGTTAGGTTCAAATTTTCAGAGTAAATAACTCGCAGAGATTAGAAAAGTTTAACCAAGTTTAATTCTTCCCAAAGGGTCGATAGAGCTGGTGTCACGGCTGTCTTCGTCCTCCTCATCTGACGAGGAGAAGCGAGAAGGATCGGAGGACCAATACGCAGCGTGGTAAMTGTTCGTCATTTTAATGGAAAAACTGAACACTACAAAAACAACAAAGTGACAACCGTGAAACTAATGAACAATCGTGCTGKCACAAACACTACACATAGACAATCACCCACAACCCACAATGACAAAACAGGRTACCTAAATATGGTTCCCAATCAGAGACAACAACTAACACCTGCCTCTGATTGAGAACCATATCAGGCCAAACACAGAAACAGACAAACTAGACATACAACATAGAATGCCCACTCAGATCACACCCTGACCAAACAAAACATATACACATACAAAGCAGAACTATGGTCAGGGCGTGACAGCTGGATTCAGACATCACATGTTTCCACCACCACAAGTATATATACTCCAATTTAGACACTCCTGCTTCTCTCCAATCCTTACATCTTTTATGGTCCGACAGGAAGACCAGGTGATAGGATAATAAACCATCGTTTCTCCCTTAATAAGGGAAACTGACCTGACCTCAACCCCCTTGAGGCCCAATCCAAAGATCTCCACCCGTCTCACCTAACACATTCCACAGCCATCTGTCTCCTACAGATACTATTAACTTCTGATGTGAAAACCAGTCTCTCTCACTCCTTTATATACTATGCTTCTGAGTATAACAATGTCTCTAGTATAGTAATGTTCAAAGTTTCACCCCGAATCCAACAATAGTTAGTAGCTTAGTTAAGAAAACCGGCAGTAGGTATATAGAAGTATATAGTATATGGAATTAGTACATACCTAGCAGCTGCTCAAAAATATTTAGGCGACTTTTCCACGAAAATACAAAATAAAATATCTCGAGTAAAACAGAAATCTTATTTTCTCATGAGTCTTCCKTCACAGACCGTTTGGCGTGGAGCATTAGTGGAAATCAAGTCTGTTCTCAGCGCAGGCCTGGTTGTAGATAGGTTCGAGTTGCGTCGGGGACATTGTTCAAATTTTAGCTTTCCCTAACCTTTACCTAATTATCCTAACCTGCTGCATCAATTCTTARAACCTGCTAAGAAAAGCAACTTCAGATGGTCAAAACCGACAGACCTGCCCTGAGAACAGTCCTGGTTTCAACTATGAGATACAGCTCTCTTTCTCACACACCACAGACATTTGGCGCCACCAACTACAGCAGTGTTCGGGTACTACTGTAAAGAAATATAGTAAGTTAGAGTAATTTTTACAGGATGCTTACAATTACAGTTAATAACAGTATTTTTCAGCATTTTACCAATAATGCAGTGCAATCTGCAGCATTATTACTGTAAAACACATTTAAGGTATTTTACTATGCACTCTACAGTGTTGTACTGTTAAAAATTACAGAAAAGTCTTACAGTGTAGCTTTAAGCGTAAACTGCTGTCCTGAAGCTACTGTAGGTCTACCCATCAATCCAAGATGGAACTTTATATAATTTACTGATATTGTTAATATACTCCAAAATTCACCTGAGCTCCGTAGACTGGTCTTCCCTGGATGTCTTACCCTGCTGGGACCCCTGTCACCATCTGATCCTGCTAAGAAATGATGAGCAGTGTTGTGAACTAACTATGCACTAGAGGGTTGCATTCCCCCGGGATGCCTGCAGGACCTGCGGGTCCCAACAGAGATCATTGTGGTGGTCTGCATTTTTCATGCTGCAGTCGGTCAGACGACTTTGGTATGAAAATATTTTTGTTGTCCCACAGATTATTTGGAAACAGTCCTCTTTCTGCTTTGTATGCGTTAGCCTAGCACAGTATTAAAATCACATATTTTCCGCATTATTCACATTCAGAAATAGCCTACCTCTCCTAGTTGGGCGTGAGAGTTCAAGTGCGCCTAGTATGTGTGGTCTCATTGAAATAGAGTAGGCTATATACCGTGCATTCGGAAAGTATTCAGACCCCTTGACATTTTCCACATTTTGTTACATTATATTTATTATTGTAAAATTGAATTGATTAAATAGTTTTTTCCCCCTCATCAATCTACACACAATACCCCATAATGACAAAGCAAAAGGCTAGGGCTGACCTGGCTATGGTAGGCACTAGCTAGCGTAACTAATTCATTCATATTTCTGTAGCATTGAAGGTCCCCGAGTTTGTAACCACCAGGACTCTTCCTAGAGCTGTCCGCCCGGCCAAACTGAGCAATCGCGGTAGAAGGGCCTTGGTCAGGGAGGTGACCAAGAAACCGATGACAGAGCTCCAGAGTCCCTCTGTGGAMATGGGAGAAGGGCCTTGGTCCATGTCTGCAGCACTCCACCAATCAGGACTTTATGGTAGAGTAACCAGACGGAAGCCACTCCTCAGTAAAAGGCACATGACAGCCCACTTGGAGTTTGCCAAAAGGCACCTAAAAGACACTTTGACCATGAGAAACAAGATTCTCTGGTCTGATGAAATGAAGATTGAACTCTTTGGCCTGAATGCCAAGCATCACGTCTGGAGGAAACCTGGCAGCATCCCTACGATGAAGCATGGTGGTGGCAGCATCATGCTGTGGGGATGTTTTTCAGCAGCATGGACTGGGAGACTAGTCAGAATCGAGGGAAAGATGAATGGAGAAAAGTACAGAGAGATCCTTGATGAAAACCTGCTTCAGAGCGCCCAGGACCTCAGACTGGGGTGAAGGTTCACCTTCCAACAGGACAACGACCCTAGGCACACAGCCACGACAAAGAGGAGTGGCTTCAGGACAAGTCTCTGAATGTCCTTGAGTGGCCCAGCCAGAGCCCGGACTTGAACCCGATCTAACATCTCTGGAGAGACCTGCAAATAGCTGTGCAGCGACACTCCCCATCCAACCTGACAGAGCTTGAGAGGAGAGAAGCAGAGAAGAATGGGAGACACTCCCCAAATACAGGTGAACCGAGCTTGTAGCATCATACCCAAGAAGAGTCGAGGCTGTAATCTCTGCCAAAGGTGCTTCAACAAAGTTGTCACACCCTGATCTGTTTCACCTGTCTTTGTGCTTTTCCCCACCCCCTCCAGGGATCACCCATCTTCCTGTTATCCCCTGTGTGTTCTCTGTTTGTCTGTTGCAGGTTTGTCTTGTCTTGTCAGGTCTCACCAGCGTTCTCTCCCACCTTCCTGTTTCTCTCGTCCTCTTCTATAGTTTTTCCCGGTTTCTGACCATTCTGCCTGCCCTGACCCAGAGCCCGCCTGCTGTCCTGTACCTGCCTGACTCTGACCTGATCACGAACATCTTCCTGCCCTCAACCTGCCCTTTGCCTGCAATGTGTTTCTAATAAATCATCTGTGAACTGTACTATCCGCCTCCCGTGTCTGCATCTGGGTCATATCCTGAGTCGTAATAGCACGAACTGGCCATGACTGAGCCAGCAGACTCGGACAAGCTCCACAACGCCGTCTCCTCCCGGGAGCCACCATTGGAAGACACAAGGAGTTACTTCAAGGTCTTATGGAAGGATTCCAGACCTTAGTGTAATGCCAGGACCGTGCCTTCAACACATTGCCGGAGCAATTCCGCGGATTGTCTGTGAGGCAGGCCGCCACTACAGTAACCCCCAGAGTGTCAATTACCCCGCTACCAGCGGTGTTTCTCCCCAATCTACCCCGGCTTCCCAAGAACCCCGCTTACCTCCTCCGGAGCGCTACGCTGGAGATCCCGGATCCTGCCGGGCGTTTCTCTTCTCTTCTCATCTTTGAGCTGCAGCCCTCTTAATTTTCCTCGGATCGCTCGAGGATAGCGTACGTGATAACGCTGATGTCCGGGAGGGCTCTTGAATGGGCTATGGCGGTGTGGGAGCAACAATCCACCATTTGCCTTAGATTGGAGGAGTTCGTGGCGGAGGTACAGAAAGTGTTCGATTCTCCGTTGTCCGGGAGAGAGGCAGCAAGTAAGCTGCTCCAACTACGTCAGGATTCCTGTAGTGTGGCAGACTACACGGTGTATTTTCGCACATTGGCTGCTGACAGTGCCTAGAACCCGGAAGCCCTATTCAACGCGTTATTTCACGGGTTGTCGGAGGTGATTTAAAGACGAGCTCGCAGCCCGGGAGCTGCCTCTGGACCTCAACTCCCTCATAGCCTTGACCATCCGGATCGATGGGCAGCTACGGAAACACAAGAGGGAGAATGAGTCTTTTCCCTGTCGCCGACGCTCATCCTTGATTTCCACCACGCCTCCGAGGAATCCCGGAAAACCCCGAAGCCCACATTTCCGAGTGGATCCGACATTGGCCGAAGTCTCTCGGAGGTCACCGAGGGCAGTCAAGTCATCTCCTCTGGAGCGCATGCAACTGGGCAGGGCTAGATTGTCTCCTGCTGAGCTCTTATGCAGACTTAACACCCAGAGCTGTCTGTATTGTGGAGCTACGAGAAATGTTTTATCTTCCATTTCCATTAAAGAACCAGGCTCATCAAGGAGGTACTAGTACAAGTACCCTGGTGAGCCGTACGGAGACTTTTACCATCTTCCATTGCTCGTACCCCTCTCCATGCTACCCTGTTGTGGGGTGACCGGTCCAAATCTCTCCGGGTGCTCATAGACTCTTGGGCCGATGAAAGCTTTATGGACACTAACCTGGTTTCGGAGATGGGAATCCCCACACAACCGCCCTCCATTCCCATGGATGTCAGAGCGTTGGAGGGCGCTATATTGGCAGAGTCACCCACACCACGTGTTCCATTAACCTGAGAGTGTCGGGTAATCACAGTGAGTTTATGCAGTTCCTGCTCATCGAATCCCCTCAAGCACCCGTGGTTTTAGGCTTTTCCTGGCTCCAGAGGCACAATCCCCTGATCGACTGGGCTACTAGTTCTATCCTGGGTTGGAGCCCATTTTGCCATGGTCATTGGCTGAAGTCGGCACTGCCTGCCCCGGGACGTCTTCCTGCGGGCTTGAGAAAAGCCCCAGAAAGCCCCGGACCTACCCGCTGTTCCCGCGGAGTAGCAAGGTTTTCAGAATGCCCGTGCCACTGCGCTTCCTCCGCATTGGCCCTATGACTGCGCCATCAAACTTTTCCAGGGCACTACACCGCCTCGGGCGGCTTTATTCCCTGTCAGGTAGGTATTGATGGAGACATATATTGAGGACTCCCTGGCTGCAGGGGGTATCCGTCGCCTCCCCCGCAGGGTTCTTCTTTTTGGAAAAGAAGGACAAAACCCCGTGTCCATGTATCGACTACCTGAATAACATCACGGTTAAAAACCATTACCCGCTTGCACTCATCACCTTGTCTTTTGAGCCTCTCCAGGGGGCTACCATCTTCTACGAGTTGAACCTCTGGAACGCCTACCATCTGGTACGGATCCGGGAAGGGGATGAGTGGAAGACCTTTAACGCGGCTAGCGGGCAATAAGAATACCTGGTGATGCCGTTCAGACTGACCAACACACCTCCTGTGTTCCAGGCCCTGGTAAACGATGTTCTCCGGAACATGTTGAACCGGTTTGTATTTGTCTACCTTGATGACATCCTTGTGTTTTCCCACTTGGCTCAAGAACATGTCCTCCATGTCAGACAAATCCTCCAGCGTCTTCTGGAGAACCAGCTGTACGTCAAAATGGTAAAATGCGAATTCCATCGCTCCACCATCTCCTTCCTGGGGTACATCATAGCCGCAGGCAATATCCAGATGGTTCCTGAAAAGGTGAGAGCGGTGGTGGATTGGCCGCAACCCACCTCCAGAGTGCAGCTGCAACGCTTCCGCCAATTTCTACCGCCGGTTTATCCGGGGCTACAGCACCCGGACTTCCCCCCTGTCAGCACTCACCTCTCCCAAGGTCCCGTTTACGTGATCTCCAGCTGCAGACCAGGCGTTCATGGACCTCAAACACCAATTCACTACCACTCCCATACTAATCCATCCAGATCTATCCCGGCAGTTCGTGGTGGAGGTCAACGCCTCGGACGTTGGAGTGGGGGCTGTCCTGTCTCAGCATTCTGCCCAAGACCAAAAGCTGCATCCTTGCTCTTTCCTCTCCCATCATCTCAACCCCGCGGAAAGGAATTACGACATGGGTAACCAAAAAAAACTTCTGTCAGTGAAGATGACGTTGAAGGAGTCGAGGCACTGGTTAGAGGCGGCAGAACAACCATTCATAGTATGGACAGATCACAAGAACTTGGAATATCTCCACACCGCCAAAAGCCTCAACTGCAGGCAAGCCTGCTATTCACCTGATTTAAATGTACCGCCCAGTGTCCAAGACTGTGAAGCCGGATGCGCTGTCACGCCTCTATTGCCCCATTGCTGCACCATCGGACCCCGAGACCATCCTCCCTACCTCTTGTCTCGCGGCTGCACTCATCCTACCACCTGG
Organism: Salvelinus sp. IW2-2015; assembly: GCF_002910315.2. Classification (NCBI taxonomy): domain Eukaryota; kingdom Metazoa; phylum Chordata; class Actinopteri; order Salmoniformes; family Salmonidae; genus Salvelinus; species Salvelinus sp. IW2-2015. The sequence goes on from NC_036847.1 coordinate 3,759,462, forward strand.
AGCCAGCAGCTTGTGTGGTTAGAGTARGCCCGCAACACCCTCCCTTGCTCAGCCACTGGTCTCTCYCCTTTTGAGGGCTCCCTGGGATATCAGCCCCGCTCTTCCCGGAGCAAGAGGAAGGGYTCAGCATACCCTTGGCCCAGATGTTCGTCCACTGCTGTCGCCGGTCAGCTCTTCTCAAGACCACCTCCTGGTATCGACGACAGGTGGATCGCCACCGGACCCTGGCTCCCCGTTATCGTCTCGGGCAGATCCTGTCTACTCGGGATCTGCCCCTCKGGGTAGTCCCGCAAACWMTCCCCACGTTTTATTGGCCCTTTCCCCATCTCCAAAATCCTTAGCCCCTCTGGTGTTTGTCTTCTGTTGCCCCGTAGCCTCCGTATACATCCCACTTTTCAWGTGTCTAGGATTAAACCTATGTCTCACAGTCCTTTGTCTCCTGTTTCKAGGTATGTGCCCAGGTAGGACGCCAGGTGATGTCTCAAGAAGGGYAGGGGGGGTACTGTCACACCCTGATCTGTTTCACCTCTTTGTGCTTCTCTCCATCCCTCTCCAGGTGTGACCCAACTTCCTATTATCCCCTGTGTATTRAWACCTATGTTCTCTGTTTGTCTGTTGCCAGTTRGTCTTGTCTTCTCTRCCGCCTTCCTGTTTCTCTAGTTCTYTTTTATAGTTTTTCCCGGTTCTGACCATTCTGCCTGCCCTYACCCCGAGCCCGCATCTGGGTCATATCCTGAGTCYTGATAAAAGTACTGAGTAAAGGGTCTGAATACTTATGTAAATGTYATATTTCCAGMTTTTTTCTGTATAAATTAGCAAAAAATTCTGAACCGGGTTTTTGCTTTGTCATTATGGGGTATTGTGTGTAGATTGCTAAAGATGTTAGCCTTCACACAGCCTGCCAGGCCACTCTGTGATATTGCGAGGTTCTAAATCCAGCTGGCTGAACTCTCCAAACAGCCTAACCGCACAGAGGCGTCCGCATGGTCCTAAAGCACACCCCACCGCTTTTGTATGATAAAACTGGGGAGGACAAAAATGCAAAAATCCCCAGTGAAAGTGCCATAAATGCATCCCCAAAGCAAATGACATTTTCCCAGACAACCGCTCAACAGACACTCCTCAATTGTGAGAGAAGGGTCACCTTGTCTTCTCCTTGGTGGTGGCCTGTTCTCATCATTGGCCTCACTCTGGGAATTGGAAATTGCATGTTTTGGAAAAAATTGAAGCTGAATATTGACGATAATTGTGATTTCTGTGGAATGGAGAAGGAGACCATATTTCATTTGTTTTTTACCTGTATTTATAGTAGAATTCTTTGGATTGACGTACAGAACGTTGTTACAAAGAAAACAGGATAGGTTGTACAATTGAATGGTTTTGATACAATGAAATTTTGAAATTCTGACATTGATAAAGATGTAGTATATTTGATTCAACTGCTAATAATATTAGGTAAATGTCATATTCACAAATGCAAATGGTCGAATTCAAAACCTAACTTTTTTCACTTTATAAATGAATTCAAACAATATGGCACTACTTTAACTAAAATGAAAAACAAAAAAGGCAATTAAAARTCGTTGTTTCATTTATGAATATGATTTGTTTGTTTGTGATTCCTGGCGATGTAAATAGTATGTATGCTTGTTTGCATGTGACTATTCCTCTTTTTTGTTGTTAATATTTGTTTGTTAATAAAAAATATWAAAAAATAAGAGTTGTGGACTCGACTCACAGGATTTGGATTCGATGACTTGAGACTGACTTGATATAAAATAAAATAACTTGAGACTTGACTTGAATTTGGAGCCTCAATACTCGGGACTCGACTTTGTCTTGAGACTGATGACTTGAAATTATCTGGCCAGGTTCTGTAATGATTTGTCACTCATTTTGTGGCACAGGCAACGCGGATTAATCTACACGCAGCTAGACATTAGCCGCAGCATCTCCCATGCAAAAAAAAAAACTGAACCAGATTGGCTAGTGAAACGCTCACTCGGGCACTCTGATTGGACCAACAAATTGTCAATAAACACAGGTAGGGTGAGTTTGCGAACAGATTATTGATTTGCTGTAAACGTATAGATAGATTCGGGTGTAGCGCAAATGACAAATTGTAGGGAGAGAGTATTGCCATACTAAATAAATATACAGCACCAAAAAAAGAATTGTGATTAAGAATATTAACTGTTTACTTTGCAAGTTTACCGGCATTTGGGGCAACAATTAGCGTAGGTCTACTGGTCTTTTGATATYTAACAATTGCTTAATATTGATAATATACTTATGAAGCTTGCATTTGGAATTTGTTGTTAAAATCAAATATTATTGTGGCGAAGATGGTTCACTTGCGCTCCAAACTCTTGCCAGTGGAGAGGGCTTTTTTTCTCTTGTTGAAATATTTGCTGTTGCTTTCACACGTTTAAATGCATATGTGGTAAATCTAGATTCCTTCTACTACTACAATAATTGCTAGCCTTTCATCATTCCATTACCTTAATGTTTATTGCTACATGTATACATTTCTATACATGTTTACATGTTTATTTGTATTCATGTTTATTTAAATCAAATCAAACCTTTGTTCATATTTCCCGGGTTTAGTCGGAGTTCCGGTCGTCCTAAATCTCTGTCAATAGTTTTTTCAAAACGTTTTTTTAAATTTTTAAACCATGTGAACTGATTAGATAAACTGGTCCCATCATAGCCCATATAAAACCTTTTTACAACTGATCAATCACTGTCATACCCCATAGGGTCCCGAGTTTTTCTGGTTAGGTTACCAGATTAGGAAAAGCTCCGGGCAATTGCCCCACCACTCTGGGACCTATCTGCTTGCAGTTACTTGCAGTTGTCAGTTATCGTCAAATATGTAGATGATCAGGGCTTTATTCAGGAATGTTTTTTTGGGCTACTTAGAAGCGTTAAATCGGCAAGATGCGCAGTCCGTTTTCGTGAATTCAAAGATGTCGGAGTTCAACTTCATTGCGAAACTTGTTGCCTAAACCTATGATGGCACCTGCTGTAATGGAATCTATCTGCTATTTGTATGTACAGCTATGTCCCCTGCTGTTCCCTGATTAAGATGTGATGACCACTTCATTCCATTTACATTGTTGAAACCAGTTTATATGGTTGTAATTGTCAATTGGGTAATGGTCCTGGCGCCAAGTGCATTACGTAGGCCCTACTTGTTTGAGTCCTGTTAGACTGAATTCGATTTGGTTTCTCAGGATAGGACAGGTGAAGCCTATACAGAAGCTATTTTTGGGGGCAATTGCCCGTGTATATTGGTCCAATCTACATGTATATTTTGTACGATATGGTGCTATAACCATTGGATACCAAGACCTGTAAATAAATCGGACACTGCTTGAGCACATCAATTGCCTTGCCTCCTGCTGATTTCATGCTCTTATGACTGCAAAAGAGTTACGAATAGTCCGAGCAGGAGTACATCATTGACGTGTAATAATGTGATTGTGTTTGTTTATGTGATTGACTCTAGTAATGAGAGAAACTTGACAGTCTATCAGTGTGCTTGGAGAGAAACATTCAACTGTGCCAGTGGAGTGGCACACGGACAGTGGCTTCATTCATGCCAGGGGAGAGTTGGCAATGTAT
>NC_036847.1:3763191-3776923 GCF_002910315.2 Salvelinus sp. IW2-2015
CATGTCTTAAAGTAATGATGGACTGTCGTTTCTCTTTGCTTATTTGAACTGTTCTTGCCATAATATGGACTTGGTCTTTTACCAAATAGGGCTATATTCTGTATACCACCCCTACCTTGTCACAACACAACTGATTGGCTCAAACACCTTTATTTTTTCAATGTAGAAAATAGTAAAATAAAGAAAAACCCTTGAATTGGTAGGTGTTCTAAAACTTGACAGGTAGTGTACATAACAAGTTAACCCAAGATCCAGATGAGGCCTGCAGGGTAAAAGGAAACGCCTGGATTTTAGACTCACAATCACAAGTTACTGTATATATACCCACGCTTTTGAATAAACACGCACACACCCTTACTCACCTGACCCTTGAACCTCATAGCCTCCCACTCCTGGCTCTCTGGGAGGGCCGGCGCTGTGCAGACCCCCGCCTTCTCCAGCCAGCGGTAGCCCCCACGGCCCATCAGGAGGCGGCCATAAAACCCGAAGGTCTCAACCTTCAGCTTCCTCTCTGCCCAGATAGTGTGTCTGGGTTAGAGAGTTACAGAATGTGATCAGACAAGCACGTGGTCAGATCTTTGAAAAATGTGACAGTCATGAAATTGACTCAGACAGCATAATAGGCGGAGCACATTCAGACGTTTAGAGCACATTTAAACAAATGATTGTAAACCAGCGTGAATTAAACACAAATTCACCTGGATTCATGGCCTGATGAGATATCAAAGGAGGGTTTGGCCTTGTCATAGTAGCACTTAGGCCCAAATGAATTCTCCACCGTCTTCTCACTACTCCTGGTTTCTTCATCATTGGCTTCTAGAGATGGTGAAGAGGCTAGAATGGATGAAAACAGTGACTAACCATGACTTTGAAAAGCTTGCAGATGATACTAAAGACACAAATGAGAGGAACCATTTCTGTCAGAGATAGAAAAATCCCCTTTTTGCAATAATTTCACCAATCAATGATGGCCAAATCATCATCGTTCTTAATGAATGATCACAGTCATGGTCGAATTGCCATGTTCCTGCAACTATAGCACAAAGCCCACCTGTCGACGGATATGTGGTGAGTATAATGCAACTAACCTTTGATGTTCAACTTGTCCTACATCTCCCTCTCCAGCACTTCCTTGTCGAACATTGGATTTGCAGAATCAAAGTCAAAGTCCGACTCAAACTTGAGGGTGAAGGTCTTCGAGTCCTCCACAAGGAGCTGGGCCTACGGGCTACTACGGGACAAAATGGAAAGAGTTTGATAAGTCCTTCATTCTAGGTATGAGAAATTCTCCATCAAAGGGTTAATACTACAAATCAGGGGTGCCAATTTGGTTTCATCTGCATCAAATTTCAGCCAGACCAACCTGCCAGCCTGAGCCACCTGCACGCCTGACCCCTACCAGTCTAGTCAATAACTCAACTCTCTCCCAACACAATTTCCTTCCCTGTTCCCACCTTACATTTGTTTTATTTCCAAGGGAAAGGTTTGGAAGCAAACACCTCATATACGTTATATATCACGTTTCAGGTAAGACCCAAATGCAGTCTGCATTTAGAAAACGAGGGAGCACTGGGAGAGAAAGGCCCGGCGCGTTCTGGAATCTCCATCGTAGTGCTCCGGGGGGGGTAAGCGGGGTTCCCGGGAAACCGGGGTGATGGCGCTGCTACCAGCCGGGTTACTGAGGGGCTGGGAGGTTACCGTCGTGGTAGACTGCTTGGTAGGCAACCCACGGAATTACTCCCGCAATGCGTCCAACGCTAGGTCGTGACGTTCGGCCACGTCCTTGAACCCTTCCTTCAGACCGCGAAGCAACTCCTTGTGTCTACTAATGATGGCTCCTTGGGAGGAGATGGCGTTGCGGAGCTGGTCCAAGTCTGCTGGGTCAGTCATGGCCAGTTCATACTATCACGTTTCAGGTAAAACCCAAATGCAACTGTGTTGAAGTAACAATATTTATTACAGCAACAGGGATGCTGTATGGATGATGTTACATATTACAGCATCCTTGCTATAAATTTACTGCAGGGATGCTGTAATGTTTTACAGCAAGGAAATTCATGCTGTAAACTATATTACAGCTGTAATGAGGTGCGTACTGGCGGCAGAGAAGTCAGGCGCAGGAGAGCGAAAACTGATTTACAACGGTGTCGTTTAATAAACATAAACCACCGTCAACAGAACAATACATGAAATGGGTCAAACAAAACCCGGTCAATACCAGCATACCGTGCACAAGCACTACAATAAACAATTACCGACAAGGACATGGACATGGGGGGGAACAGAGGGTTAAATACACAACATGTAATCGATGGAATTGGAACCAGGTGTGATGGAAGACAAAACCAATGGACAATGAAAAGTGGATCGGCGATGGCTAGAAGGTCGGTGACGTCGACCGCCGAACGCCGCCCGAACAAGGAGAGGGACCAACTTCGGCGGAAGTCGTGACAACAGCATCCCTGCTGTGAAGCAAAATTGCAGTATTAAACTGGCAACTGTGGTGCAGTAATATACAATTAATTTACAGTACTAAGCAGCATTGCAGGTTGTCTTTAAAAGACAGCTCCCTGAAATGTAATATTGTAAGAAAAACAATATGTGTACAAATATATATATTTATTCATATTCATAACGAATTTCACTTTAACCACAAAGAACAACATTTGAAAAGAGCAACAGTACAACTCCAGATAGTAGGGGAGGGAGAGAGCAACAGAGAGAGATACAGTGATAAGAACATTGACAAATACTGGCCAATCATGTATTTCACCATACACAAACCAAGACAACAGAATAGGTCATTCTTGAAAATACAGGATTATGTAAGAAAAAAACTACATCTAAACAGATCAATGAAAAATAGGAAAACAACAGTTGAACAGGGAGACATTTTTACAAAAAACTACAACAAGAACTGCTTGCCTGCCTGTCTTTGAGAGAGAAACCAGAGAGAGAGATCGAGAGAGAAAGGGTCTGAGAGAGAAGGATGGATAGAGAGGAGCGAGCAGGGCTAGAAGCACGCTACCGCAAGCCAACCCAGGCTCCGGGATGGCGCAAGCAGATAATTTGCTGACCCAACCCGCATGGCAGGATTTCTGAGAGAATGAGAGATGCAAACAAGTCTCGAATAAATCTCGGTGGCGTGCAGATTATCACCCCAATCTTTGAAACTCTGATCCTCCTTAGCTCTGATACGTCAACTAGGAGAGATTGCTATTACTATCACTACTACTATCAATACTACTACTATTGCTATCACTACTACTATCAACACTACTACTATTACTCGATGGGTAAAAAGGCAGATGACAACTGACAAATAAAGTTTGTATTCATCAGGTGTGTGTGTGTGTACTTACATGTTGGAGTTTTTCCACTCAAACTCCTTCAGGTCTGCGAGAAAGCGTGTAACATATGGTCTTGCGGCTCACTCCTGCGTTCGCTGTGCATTTGGTTCCTTCAGGGTTTATTCGAACCAGGAACCTGCACAATCCAACATAGAATATATTAAATCAGTTGAGACATTGAAAAAATAACACTCCTTGAAGTAGGAGTGGTTGCTCTCAAACGAATGAGTCGCTCAAATTGTAGGATGAGGTAATGTAACAAGTAGTGATGCTTAGGTGCAAGGGCACTCTACCCCACAAGCAAAACTGTAGTTCGCCACATTTCTATGTGTAATGAATGCTTTAATATTTAGGAAACAGAAATTGCAGGATTTACACCTGTACATTCCCAATAAAGCTACTTCCAGCTACCAGCCAGCCTGCAATATGAAAATGACACGACCCCCAGCCACCAAATTGCATGCACACACCAAAAGAGCTATCAAGCTATACGTTACCATGCAACCACACATTTTTTTTATTTATTACAGACTACAAGGCTAAATAAAATATCAGTCTGTGACTGATGTTTCAGAAATCATTCATTTAACGTTGCCTAATTAATTGTTAGATAAGGATCACTTCTGAAAGATTAGCAAAAGCACGAGGAAAATTCAACTCACGCGGGAAAATGCCACGACCATCACCGTGAATAATGCAGCAAGCTAACCACACAATCTGAAGAAAACGAAAATAAAAGATAACTTTAATATCCTGCAGGGAAAAACATCAGTCTGTGCCTGTTGTTGCTGAATTAATTAATGTAATGGACTAAGGGTAACAAAAGCATAAGGATAACAAAAGCATAGGGGGAATATTCCACCAGACTTTTGCTAAATCACACACACCCCGAGACTGAATAGAGCTAGCGTTAACCAGAGATATTTAGAGAAAGGTGTCCAATGGAGTTCGCCATCTCTGAGCTATAGCTAACGTTAGCAAGCACCATTCCCCTTTCATCTGAGAGCTTCCAATCATCTCATTCCAACTGCAGAATCACCCAAAGAGTATACATCCCAAGACAAAATGTCGGTCCGTGCCTGCTGACAAACTACAGGTGTATTCGACATAGCTAAACTCTCGCTCCCTCCCTAGACAAACTGTATTTTTGTCCGGTGAAGTCTACGACCACTTTGCCACTAATACCATAGCATTAGCACATGTCACCCATGTCATACACCCACCGGTTAAGTAGCCTATCCAAAGAAACACACACATGGATTTCTGCACGTTGTTAATACTCAAATTATTTGCTCTATAGCTACAATATCACTGATTATTTTACCAGCAAGAAAGATCAAMGCAACAGACYGACATGTCAACTTGGCTAYACTGTTAGCTAACACAATCCAAACAAGCTAACGTTAGCTAGCTAGTGTTAGGTTCAAATTTTCAGAGTAAATAACTCGCAGAGATTAGAAAAGTTTAACCAAGTTTAATTCTTCCCAAAGGGTCGATAGAGCTGGTGTCACGGCTGTCTTCGTCCTCCTCATCTGACGAGGAGAAGCGAGAAGGATCGGAGGACCAATACGCAGCGTGGTAAKTGTTCGTCATTTTAATGGAAAAACTGAACACTACAAAAACAACAAAGTGACAACCGTGAAACTAATGAACAATCGTGCTGMCACAAACACTACACATAGACAATCACCCACAACCCACAATGACAAAACAGGYTACCTAAATATGGTTCCCAATCAGAGACAACAACTAACACCTGCCTCTGATTGAGAACCATATCAGGCCAAACACAGAAACAGACAAACTAGACATACAACATAGAATGCCCACTCAGATCACACCCTGACCAAACAAAACATATACACATACAAAGCAGAACTATGGTCAGGGCGTGACAGCTGGATTCAGACATCACATGTTTCCACCACCACAAGTATATATACTCCAATTTAGACACTCCTGCTTCTCTCCAATCCTTACATCTTTTATGGTCCGACAGGAAGACCAGGTGATAGGATAATAAACCATCGTTTCTCCCTTAATAAGGGAAACTGACCTGACCTCAACCCCCTTGAGGCCCAATCCAAAGATCTCCACCCGTCTCACCTAACACATTCCACAGCCATCTGTCTCCTACAGATACTATTAACTTCTGATGTGAAAACCAGTCTCTCTCACTCCTTTATATACTATGCTTCTGAGTATAACAATGTCTCTAGTATAGTAATGTTCAAAGTTTCACCCCGAATCCAACAATAGTTAGTAGCTTAGTTAAGAAAACCGGCAGTAGGTATATAGAAGTATATAGTATATGGAATTAGTACATACCTAGCAGCTGCTCAAAAATATTTAGGCGACTTTTCCACGAAAATACAAAATAAAATATCTCGAGTAAAACAGAAATCTTATTTTCTCATGAGTCTTCCMTCACAGACCGTTTGGCGTGGAGCATTAGTGGAAATCAAGTCTGTTCTCAGCGCAGGCCTGGTTGTAGATAGGTTCGAGTTGCGTCGGGGACATTGTTCAAATTTTAGCTTTCCCTAACCTTTACCTAATTATCCTAACCTGCTGCATCAATTCTTAYAACCTGCTAAGAAAAGCAACTTCAGATGGTCAAAACCGACAGACCTGCCCTGAGAACAGTCCTGGTTTCAACTATGAGATACAGCTCTCTTTCTCACACACCACAGACATTTGGCGCCACCAACTACAGCAGTGTTCGGGTACTACTGTAAAGAAATATAGTAAGTTAGAGTAATTTTTACAGGATGCTTACAATTACAGTTAATAACAGTATTTTTCAGCATTTTACCAATAATGCAGTGCAATCTGCAGCATTATTACTGTAAAACACATTTAAGGTATTTTACTATGCACTCTACAGTGTTGTACTGTTAAAAATTACAGAAAAGTCTTACAGTGTAGCTTTAAGCGTAAACTGCTGTCCTGAAGCTACTGTAGGTCTACCCATCAATCCAAGATGGAACTTTATATAATTTACTGATATTGTTAATATACTCCAAAATTCACCTGAGCTCCGTAGACTGGTCTTCCCTGGATGTCTTACCCTGCTGGGACCCCTGTCACCATCTGATCCTGCTAAGAAATGATGAGCAGTGTTGTGAACTAACTATGCACTAGAGGGTTGCATTCCCCCGGGATGCCTGCAGGACCTGCGGGTCCCAACAGAGATCATTGTGGTGGTCTGCATTTTTCATGCTGCAGTCGGTCAGACGACTTTGGTATGAAAATATTTTTGTTGTCCCACAGATTATTTGGAAACAGTCCTCTTTCTGCTTTGTATGCGTTAGCCTAGCACAGTATTAAAATCACATATTTTCCGCATTATTCACATTCAGAAATAGCCTACCTCTCCTAGTTGGGCGTGAGAGTTCAAGTGCGCCTAGTATGTGTGGTCTCATTGAAATAGAGTAGGCTATATACCGTGCATTCGGAAAGTATTCAGACCCCTTGACATTTTCCACATTTTGTTACATTATATTTATTATTGTAAAATTGAATTGATTAAATAGTTTTTTCCCCCTCATCAATCTACACACAATACCCCATAATGACAAAGCAAAAGGCTAGGGCTGACCTGGCTATGGTAGGCACTAGCTAGCGTAACTAATTCATTCATATTTCTGTAGCATTGAAGGTCCCCGAGTTTGTAACCACCAGGACTCTTCCTAGAGCTGTCCGCCCGGCCAAACTGAGCAATCGCGGTAGAAGGGCCTTGGTCAGGGAGGTGACCAAGAAACCGATGACAGAGCTCCAGAGTCCCTCTGTGGAKATGGGAGAAGGGCCTTGGTCCATGTCTGCAGCACTCCACCAATCAGGACTTTATGGTAGAGTAACCAGACGGAAGCCACTCCTCAGTAAAAGGCACATGACAGCCCACTTGGAGTTTGCCAAAAGGCACCTAAAAGACACTTTGACCATGAGAAACAAGATTCTCTGGTCTGATGAAATGAAGATTGAACTCTTTGGCCTGAATGCCAAGCATCACGTCTGGAGGAAACCTGGCAGCATCCCTACGATGAAGCATGGTGGTGGCAGCATCATGCTGTGGGGATGTTTTTCAGCAGCATGGACTGGGAGACTAGTCAGAATCGAGGGAAAGATGAATGGAGAAAAGTACAGAGAGATCCTTGATGAAAACCTGCTTCAGAGCGCCCAGGACCTCAGACTGGGGTGAAGGTTCACCTTCCAACAGGACAACGACCCTAGGCACACAGCCACGACAAAGAGGAGTGGCTTCAGGACAAGTCTCTGAATGTCCTTGAGTGGCCCAGCCAGAGCCCGGACTTGAACCCGATCTAACATCTCTGGAGAGACCTGCAAATAGCTGTGCAGCGACACTCCCCATCCAACCTGACAGAGCTTGAGAGGAGAGAAGCAGAGAAGAATGGGAGACACTCCCCAAATACAGGTGAACCGAGCTTGTAGCATCATACCCAAGAAGAGTCGAGGCTGTAATCTCTGCCAAAGGTGCTTCAACAAAGTTGTCACACCCTGATCTGTTTCACCTGTCTTTGTGCTTTTCCCCACCCCCTCCAGGGATCACCCATCTTCCTGTTATCCCCTGTGTGTTCTCTGTTTGTCTGTTGCAGGTTTGTCTTGTCTTGTCAGGTCTCACCAGCGTTCTCTCCCACCTTCCTGTTTCTCTCGTCCTCTTCTATAGTTTTTCCCGGTTTCTGACCATTCTGCCTGCCCTGACCCAGAGCCCGCCTGCTGTCCTGTACCTGCCTGACTCTGACCTGATCACGAACATCTTCCTGCCCTCAACCTGCCCTTTGCCTGCAATGTGTTTCTAATAAATCATCTGTGAACTGTACTATCCGCCTCCCGTGTCTGCATCTGGGTCATATCCTGAGTCGTAATAGCACGAACTGGCCATGACTGAGCCAGCAGACTCGGACAAGCTCCACAACGCCGTCTCCTCCCGGGAGCCACCATTGGAAGACACAAGGAGTTACTTCAAGGTCTTATGGAAGGATTCCAGACCTTAGTGTAATGCCAGGACCGTGCCTTCAACACATTGCCGGAGCAATTCCGCGGATTGTCTGTGAGGCAGGCCGCCACTACAGTAACCCCCAGAGTGTCAATTACCCCGCTACCAGCGGTGTTTCTCCCCAATCTACCCCGGCTTCCCAAGAACCCCGCTTACCTCCTCCGGAGCGCTACGCTGGAGATCCCGGATCCTGCCGGGCGTTTCTCTTCTCTTCTCATCTTTGAGCTGCAGCCCTCTTAATTTTCCTCGGATCGCTCGAGGATAGCGTACGTGATAACGCTGATGTCCGGGAGGGCTCTTGAATGGGCTATGGCGGTGTGGGAGCAACAATCCACCATTTGCCTTAGATTGGAGGAGTTCGTGGCGGAGGTACAGAAAGTGTTCGATTCTCCGTTGTCCGGGAGAGAGGCAGCAAGTAAGCTGCTCCAACTACGTCAGGATTCCTGTAGTGTGGCAGACTACACGGTGTATTTTCGCACATTGGCTGCTGACAGTGCCTAGAACCCGGAAGCCCTATTCAACGCGTTATTTCACGGGTTGTCGGAGGTGATTTAAAGACGAGCTCGCAGCCCGGGAGCTGCCTCTGGACCTCAACTCCCTCATAGCCTTGACCATCCGGATCGATGGGCAGCTACGGAAACACAAGAGGGAGAATGAGTCTTTTCCCTGTCGCCGACGCTCATCCTTGATTTCCACCACGCCTCCGAGGAATCCCGGAAAACCCCGAAGCCCACATTTCCGAGTGGATCCGACATTGGCCGAAGTCTCTCGGAGGTCACCGAGGGCAGTCAAGTCATCTCCTCTGGAGCGCATGCAACTGGGCAGGGCTAGATTGTCTCCTGCTGAGCTCTTATGCAGACTTAACACCCAGAGCTGTCTGTATTGTGGAGCTACGAGAAATGTTTTATCTTCCATTTCCATTAAAGAACCAGGCTCATCAAGGAGGTACTAGTACAAGTACCCTGGTGAGCCGTACGGAGACTTTTACCATCTTCCATTGCTCGTACCCCTCTCCATGCTACCCTGTTGTGGGGTGACCGGTCCAAATCTCTCCGGGTGCTCATAGACTCTTGGGCCGATGAAAGCTTTATGGACACTAACCTGGTTTCGGAGATGGGAATCCCCACACAACCGCCCTCCATTCCCATGGATGTCAGAGCGTTGGAGGGCGCTATATTGGCAGAGTCACCCACACCACGTGTTCCATTAACCTGAGAGTGTCGGGTAATCACAGTGAGTTTATGCAGTTCCTGCTCATCGAATCCCCTCAAGCACCCGTGGTTTTAGGCTTTTCCTGGCTCCAGAGGCACAATCCCCTGATCGACTGGGCTACTAGTTCTATCCTGGGTTGGAGCCCATTTTGCCATGGTCATTGGCTGAAGTCGGCACTGCCTGCCCCGGGACGTCTTCCTGCGGGCTTGAGAAAAGCCCCAGAAAGCCCCGGACCTACCCGCTGTTCCCGCGGAGTAGCAAGGTTTTCAGAATGCCCGTGCCACTGCGCTTCCTCCGCATTGGCCCTATGACTGCGCCATCAAACTTTTCCAGGGCACTACACCGCCTCGGGCGGCTTTATTCCCTGTCAGGTAGGTATTGATGGAGACATATATTGAGGACTCCCTGGCTGCAGGGGGTATCCGTCGCCTCCCCCGCAGGGTTCTTCTTTTTGGAAAAGAAGGACAAAACCCCGTGTCCATGTATCGACTACCTGAATAACATCACGGTTAAAAACCATTACCCGCTTGCACTCATCACCTTGTCTTTTGAGCCTCTCCAGGGGGCTACCATCTTCTACGAGTTGAACCTCTGGAACGCCTACCATCTGGTACGGATCCGGGAAGGGGATGAGTGGAAGACCTTTAACGCGGCTAGCGGGCAATAAGAATACCTGGTGATGCCGTTCAGACTGACCAACACACCTCCTGTGTTCCAGGCCCTGGTAAACGATGTTCTCCGGAACATGTTGAACCGGTTTGTATTTGTCTACCTTGATGACATCCTTGTGTTTTCCCACTTGGCTCAAGAACATGTCCTCCATGTCAGACAAATCCTCCAGCGTCTTCTGGAGAACCAGCTGTACGTCAAAATGGTAAAATGCGAATTCCATCGCTCCACCATCTCCTTCCTGGGGTACATCATAGCCGCAGGCAATATCCAGATGGTTCCTGAAAAGGTGAGAGCGGTGGTGGATTGGCCGCAACCCACCTCCAGAGTGCAGCTGCAACGCTTCCGCCAATTTCTACCGCCGGTTTATCCGGGGCTACAGCACCCGGACTTCCCCCCTGTCAGCACTCACCTCTCCCAAGGTCCCGTTTACGTGATCTCCAGCTGCAGACCAGGCGTTCATGGACCTCAAACACCAATTCACTACCACTCCCATACTAATCCATCCAGATCTATCCCGGCAGTTCGTGGTGGAGGTCAACGCCTCGGACGTTGGAGTGGGGGCTGTCCTGTCTCAGCATTCTGCCCAAGACCAAAAGCTGCATCCTTGCTCTTTCCTCTCCCATCATCTCAACCCCGCGGAAAGGAATTACGACATGGGTAACCAAAAAAAACTTCTGTCAGTGAAGATGACGTTGAAGGAGTCGAGGCACTGGTTAGAGGCGGCAGAACAACCATTCATAGTATGGACAGATCACAAGAACTTGGAATATCTCCACACCGCCAAAAGCCTCAACTGCAGGCAAGCCTGCTATTCACCTGATTTAAATGTACCGCCCAGTGTCCAAGACTGTGAAGCCGGATGCGCTGTCACGCCTCTATTGCCCCATTGCTGCACCATCGGACCCCGAGACCATCCTCCCTACCTCTTGTCTCGCGGCTGCACTCATCCTACCACCTGGAGCCAGCAGCTTGTGTGGTTAGAGTAYGCCCGCAACACCCTCCCTTGCTCAGCCACTGGTCTCTCRCCTTTTGAGGGCTCCCTGGGATATCAGCCCCGCTCTTCCCGGAGCAAGAGGAAGGGRTCAGCATACCCTTGGCCCAGATGTTCGTCCACTGCTGTCGCCGGTCAGCTCTTCTCAAGACCACCTCCTGGTATCGACGACAGGTGGATCGCCACCGGACCCTGGCTCCCCGTTATCGTCTCGGGCAGATCCTGTCTACTCGGGATCTGCCCCTCMGGGTAGTCCCGCAAACWKTCCCCACGTTTTATTGGCCCTTTCCCCATCTCCAAAATCCTTAGCCCCTCTGGTGTTTGTCTTCTGTTGCCCCGTAGCCTCCGTATACATCCCACTTTTCAWGTGTCTAGGATTAAACCTATGTCTCACAGTCCTTTGTCTCCTGTTTCMAGGTATGTGCCCAGGTAGGACGCCAGGTGATGTCTCAAGAAGGGRAGGGGGGGTACTGTCACACCCTGATCTGTTTCACCTCTTTGTGCTTCTCTCCATCCCTCTCCAGGTGTGACCCAACTTCCTATTATCCCCTGTGTATTYAWACCTATGTTCTCTGTTTGTCTGTTGCCAGTTYGTCTTGTCTTCTCTYCCGCCTTCCTGTTTCTCTAGTTCTRTTTTATAGTTTTTCCCGGTTCTGACCATTCTGCCTGCCCTRACCCCGAGCCCGCATCTGGGTCATATCCTGAGTCRTGATAAAAGTACTGAGTAAAGGGTCTGAATACTTATGTAAATGTRATATTTCCAGKTTTTTTCTGTATAAATTAGCAAAAAATTCTGAACCGGGTTTTTGCTTTGTCATTATGGGGTATTGTGTGTAGATTGCTAAAGATGTTAGCCTTCACACAGCCTGCCAGGCCACTCTGTGATATTGCGAGGTTCTAAATCCAGCTGGCTGAACTCTCCAAACAGCCTAACCGCACAGAGGCGTCCGCATGGTCCTAAAGCACACCCCACCGCTTTTGTATGATAAAACTGGGGAGGACAAAAATGCAAAAATCCCCAGTGAAAGTGCCATAAATGCATCCCCAAAGCAAATGACATTTTCCCAGACAACCGCTCAACAGACACTCCTCAATTGTGAGAGAAGGGTCACCTTGTCTTCTCCTTGGTGGTGGCCTGTTCTCATCATTGGCCTCACTCTGGGAATTGGAAATTGCATGTTTTGGAAAAAATTGAAGCTGAATATTGACGATAATTGTGATTTCTGTGGAATGGAGAAGGAGACCATATTTCATTTGTTTTTTACCTGTATTTATAGTAGAATTCTTTGGATTGACGTACAGAACGTTGTTACAAAGAAAACAGGATAGGTTGTACAATTGAATGGTTTTGATACAATGAAATTTTGAAATTCTGACATTGATAAAGATGTAGTATATTTGATTCAACTGCTAATAATATTAGGTAAATGTCATATTCACAAATGCAAATGGTCGAATTCAAAACCTAACTTTTTTCACTTTATAAATGAATTCAAACAATATGGCACTACTTTAACTAAAATGAAAAACAAAAAAGGCAATTAAAAYTCGTTGTTTCATTTATGAATATGATTTGTTTGTTTGTGATTCCTGGCGATGTAAATAGTATGTATGCTTGTTTGCATGTGACTATTCCTCTTTTTTGTTGTTAATATTTGTTTGTTAATAAAAAATATWAAAAAATAAGAGTTGTGGACTCGACTCACAGGATTTGGATTCGATGACTTGAGACTGACTTGATATAAAATAAAATAACTTGAGACTTGACTTGAATTTGGAGCCTCAATACTCGGGACTCGACTTTGTCTTGAGACTGATGACTTGAAATTATCTGGCCAGGTTCTGTAATGATTTGTCACTCATTTTGTGGCACAGGCAACGCGGATTAATCTACACGCAGCTAGACATTAGCCGCAGCATCTCCCATGCAAAAAAAAAAACTGAACCAGATTGGCTAGTGAAACGCTCACTCGGGCACTCTGATTGGACCAACAAATTGTCAATAAACACAGGTAGGGTGAGTTTGCGAACAGATTATTGATTTGCTGTAAACGTATAGATAGATTCGGGTGTAGCGCAAATGACAAATTGTAGGGAGAGAGTATTGCCATACTAAATAAATATACAGCACCAAAAAAAGAATTGTGATTAAGAATATTAACTGTTTACTTTGCAAGTTTACCGGCATTTGGGGCAACAATTAGCGTAGGTCTACTGGTCTTTTGATATRTAACAATTGCTTAATATTGATAATATACTTATGAAGCTTGCATTTGGAATTTGTTGTTAAAATCAAATATTATTGTGGCGAAGATGGTTCACTTGCGCTCCAAACTCTTGCCAGTGGAGAGGGCTTTTTTTCTCTTGTTGAAATATTTGCTGTTGCTTTCACACGTTTAAATGCATATGTGGTAAATCTAGATTCCTTCTACTACTACAATAATTGCTAGCCTTTCATCATTCCATTACCTTAATGTTTATTGCTACATGTAT
>NC_036847.1:3776948-3804448 GCF_002910315.2 Salvelinus sp. IW2-2015
TTTAATCAGAAGAAAGAACAAATGAGGAACTGTTTTCTAACCAACCTGTATGGTCCAAGAGTTTATACATTGCAGGTGAATTAAGGGAGAAGGTTGAATCACTCGACCTGGGGCATATCGCACTTGGAGGTGAGACACACTGACACTGCCGAATGATCACAGAGTTAAGGAGAAGAACTGTTGCTAATAGAGCTCGGGGATCAACTCCTTAATGAAGAATCCCTGCCCCGACCTTTCTCACTGTGTTCGTTCATAGAAGTGAAAGTGTTGCTTGATCTCTGGCTGATTGATGTGTTCTCTGGGGAGAGGTGGGGTTTACAGGACTGCTTGTAGTCCTGAGCTGCCTGATCAGGATACGATGGGGATGATACCATCGCAGTGCTGCCAGAACCACCACCAGTTTCAACGGACCAGGGTTCAGCCGCCTCCTCCACCACTTCAAGACCAATTCCCACGCCATCACCTAAGCTCTCCAATCTGGTACAGATAATAAATATAAAAGACATCTCAGATAGTGAACATTTGGGGACTGAACTGTTTATGAGGAAAGGGAGAATATGTGGTTGGCCTACAAAACACTTAATAGAAAAAGACTGTGTCGTATTGTGGACATGCCAGACCTATTCTGGCTGCTCACCCATTTGTCCTAAGTAATGGGGATAGGTTGGATGTGCATATTGGAAAGTTCGAGCCCCAAATTAAACCCCTGTGTAAAACTCTGAGTTTTGTTTTTGTGTAGTTTTTATCGTTTATTTTTTAAGATTTTTGTTATATAATTATTGCTATTTTTTTAATCGTGGGATCTTTTGGTATCCATGTGTTTTCCATTAATACCTTGCCTATTATTATAGCTAATCAACTTCTGGGAGTTACACAGGACACAGAGGCTTGGGACCAACCCAGGAGACGGCAGAAACGTTACGCGCCTTGGTCCGAGGGTACAGATAACATGCACACCAACCTGTTGGGGGTCCCAATAGGGTCCCCCACGAATTCCAGACATTAACCAGGAATGATGGCCTGTGGCATCTGATGCCCATCATTGCCCAGCTATTGTTGATGTTAAACAAAAGGTCTGGATCAATTATAAACACACCCACACAGGACTTACTGGGATGGCTGAACAATTGGATGCTGCCTCACAAACCAGTAGACACAATAGACTAAACACTGGACATAAGTCTGGCCAACCAGGGAGGTGTATGTAAAAAGATTGTAGAACAGTGTTGCACGTTTGTTTCCTAACAATACTAGTCCGGATGGGAGCATTTCAAAAGCTCTGAGTGGGTTTGCAAGGTTATCTGTGGAGATGAAGGGTCTTGCAGGTGTGGAGGAGAGTGGACTGTTCCCCTGGCTGGGTGGTTGTTTTGGTAAGTACACTGCAATGATGATTACTGGATTTCTGACACTAGTTGTGGTTTTTCATTTCTGTGTTGCCTGTATCATACCTTGTTGAGAAAGTTTGTTACAGATGTGTAAGGAGACTCTAGTATGATGCCGTTGCTTGATGCTCCAGTTGGAGAGGCTGATACGAAAACGAGCTTCCGCAGGAGAGTGGGGCTGACAGAGGAGGACCCTTGGTTTGCTGTAGTTGATGTTTGAATGAATAAAAAGTGATGTTTGTCCTCCCTGTTGTGAAGGTTTGAAGTTCCGGGGTGGCGACGAGCCCACCTGGTACAGGTTGCATAGAGGGATGGACCTGAGGGTTTAACATATTCTCGTTTTTGGTTTACTAATGTGTGGTTGGCCACTCCAGGGGTAGTTATTGGAGTGGTCTCCTTTTGTGTCCTTGCTCATTTACGACTCAACTTACATTGATGCTATTGGTCTCCCTAGGGGTGCCAGATGAATATAAACTGGCCGACAAGTGACAGCTGGGTTTTGAATCATCATTTTGTTGGTGTGTACAGTTAATAAAAATGTGACAGAATTAACTACATTCATTTTAATGTCCAGAAACGGGCAATTGGACTCAACAGGCTTCGAGGCGGTCCATGACAATTGGCAGCCACATCCCTGATGGCATTTCCAAAATAGAATCGCGGTGGATATGTTTATTGGCAGAACGGGGGGGGGTCTGTACTATGTTTGTGTGAACAGTGTTGTACTTTCATTCCAACAAACACGGCTTAGGATGGAGTCTGACTGTAGCATTGGAGGGACTTCGTACCCTTAATGGTAAGATGAAAACAGCATTCTGGAGTGGACACTTCTATGTGGGACTCATGGATGGATGCTTTTGGTAAATATAAGACGTTGGTTTCCTCATATCCTAGTATCTATTTCCGTTTTTCAGCCATTCTTGTATTTTTGTGGATGCTGTTGCATTCCATGTGCGCGCACGCTTGTTAGCCGTGTTATAACTGCAGCCATAGACCCTAATCAGGAAAGGGCCCAAATGTTCCATTGCTTGAGGATGGGGAAGCTGGACCTGTCTATCTATTTGAGGACTAAGATACTTTTATGTCACGTCTCTGTGAGACGTGAAGAGAGGGAATCAAAAATTTGTCTTCTGACAAATTTTATCCCATAGCTTTGTCTTTATATAACTTTATTGTCACGTCTCTTGTGAGACGTGAAGAGGGGGATTTGTAAGAAATTGTATTAGATATTGGTAACTTGTTTTAACAAACTTCTCAACATTACCTATAAGTTGACACAACATACACATCCCCTCTTTCTCTTGGACATATGCTGGACACATAGGACATATAACACGGCACCCACAATTCCCCTCCCCCATGACAATCACACAGACACACCCAACCCATGGTTGGACCTCAGGACAAAGAACTCTCAGGAACCAATGGAACGTGGACACCAGGCCTGATCAGGACTACCCAAGACCCAGATCGACCAATCGGAAGGCCGGACTCGCAGACTACCTACTTTGCTGTTGTCTATATAGTACTGTACATTTCTGGAAACTGGTCTCTTTTCCGGACGATTCACTAAGAGTCAGACTGAAAGAGCCTTGCTGCAAGATTTTACTAAGATATCTTTACACGTAAATTAAACGGCCTTATTATTAAAATTATCCACCTCGTCCTATTGTCTCCTCTTGTTCTCCTGTCAACAGTAAACGTTTTACTAACAGTTACATTTCTATACATGTTTACATGTTTATTTGTATTCATGTTATTAAATCAAATCAAACCTTTGTTCATATTTCCCGGGTTTAGTCGGAGTTCCGGTCGTCCTAAATCTCTGTCAATAGTTTTTTCAAAACGTTTTTTTAAATTTTTAAACCATGTGAACTGATTAGATAAACTGGTCCCATCATAGCCCATATAAAACCTTTTTACAACTGATCAATCACTGTCATACCCCATAGGGTCCCGAGTTTTCTGGTTAGGTTACCAGATTAGGAAAAGCTCCGGGCAATTGCCCCACCACTCTGGACCTATCTGCTTGCAGTTACTTGCAGTTGTCAGTTATCGTCAAATATGTAGATGATCAGGGCTTTATCAGGAATGTTTTTTTGGGCTACTTAGAAGCGTTAAATCGGCAAGATGCGCAGTCCGTTTTCGTGAATTCAAAGATGTCGGAGTTCAACTTCATTGCGAAACTTGTTGCCTAAACCTATGATGGCACCTGCTGTAATGGAATCTATCTGCTATTTGTATGTACAGCTATGTCCCCTGCTGTTCCCTGATTAAGATGTGATGACCACTTCATTCCAATACCATTGCCAACTCTCCCTGGCATGAACTGAAGCCACGTCTCGTGTGCCCACTCCACTGGCACATTGAATGTTTCCTTCTCCAAGCACACTGAGTAGACCTGTCAAGTTTCTCTCATTACTAGAGTCAATCACCTAAACAAACACAATCACATTATTACACGTCAATGATTGTACTCCTTTGCTCGGACTGACTAATTCGTAACTCTTTTGCAGTCATAAGAGCATGAAATCAGCAGGAGGCAAGGCAAATTGATGTGCTCAGAGTGTCGATTTATTTACAGGTCTTGGTGATCCAATGGTTATAGCACCATATCGTACAAAATATACATGTAGATTGACCAAATATACACGGGCAATTGCCCCCCCCCAAAATAGCCTCTGTATCAGGCTTAACCTGTCCTATCTGAGAAACCAAATCGAATCAGTCTAACAGGAGCTCAAACAAGTAGGCCTACGTAATAAGCACTTGGCCGCCAGGACCATTACCCAATTGACAATTACAACCAATAAACTGGTTCAACAATGTAAAATGCMATTTCCACATCCATTGTTACAATTGTTTTAATGATTATTAATAAAATKYCAAACACCATGCAYACACGGAAYAGTCATGTTAATCTTATTYAACGTTCTGACTCCAAAGCTTGGAGCGCAGGCCACGTAGCCMGTTTCTATGCAGCAGCCCTGTACTTGTTCATATGAATTATATTTAGACTAACAGGGGACAACAGAGACAACAACTGATAGGCAATAGAACKCACAGGGGTGAGCTTGCTTTRTGCATGTTTGCATCAGGCAGCCCTATGCAACTGTAGGCCTAATTAAAAATGAAATCACAGTCTATTTCATCACTATTTTGTTGATTAATTCCAGTTAATACTTTGGGATTTTCTAAAGGTATAGCCAGCCCAAGTTAGAATATCAACCAAATGTAATCACATTCACATTTTCTCCTGACAAACAAATGGACAATAAATACATAACGTTACCAATGTGTTTACCCTGACCAGATGGACAGGGAGCGTAGGCTTTAGTAACCGGAAAAATCGTCTCGTTTTCATCCCATACCAACAGCATGCCAAATCTCTAATGTTTGGTAGTAGCTAGGCTGCCGCAACATCTATATAATGAGTTTTTGCTTGTGTCTGTCKGGAGTGATTATGTTGCTACAAACACTCGACCRGTGAGCGCATCTCTCAAGCATTGCCTGCAATCTCCCTACAGAGCACACTGGGTAAAAAGCGCAACCGGGCTCGCGCGAGCTCAATACATGGCAGAAACAACGGACAGGGTGCGGGTGGCGAACTTGATGACAACATGTGGGCAGTGGGTTCAATGACAAAAAGCACATTTTTGGGGAAACTTTGGAGACTGGAAGGGCAAAGGGGCATGTGCTCTGCACAGGTAGAGACCAATCTGTGCACGTGCCTGCCTTTAGTCTAAGGGCCAGAGCTGGGTTTCTATTAAGCTAATATATGGAATTGTTTTAACCCTCCTGCTGTGTTCTGGTYGAATTGGACCGATTTACAAGTTTTCTCTCTGAAAAATGTAGTTCATTTAATCGGACTGTCATAAGGTTCCATGACTTTGTCCACACAGGGCATCTGAACACACAAAAGTGTATAAAATTGAGTTCAGGCACATGCCCATTCATCAGATGGACACACTTCCTCTCCCAGACATGTGTGTGTGTTTGAGCGCACGCACGCACGCACACACACACACACACACACATACACACACCTCACTCCCCTTCTTGGCTTCCATGGCAACCCCCACACCTTTCCCCAATAGAATCTTTCCCCCTTGGGAACCACACCTGTTGGCATTCTCACAAACAATTGCAACATTGTTTCAATAATATATAGAACTTTTCTCAGCTCTGGTATATAAAGCTTTTTTGAGGCCTTGCTCACAGTTCAATCTGTGGCAGCACAATGACCAAACGATATACTGTATGTGAGGCTCTTGGCCATATCTTTGATCATGACACTTGTGAGGAGAGAGTCCTTGTTAAACTTTGACATAAAGTCGTCTGTAATAAATCATGTTTAATCTGAGTATTTGTTATTGTCAAAATAATCCATACATTATGTTTTTTTTTACTCAAAAACGAGTTGTATGAGCTCAGGTCAATGAGGCCTACAGGCCATAAATAGCAAATAGACGTTCGAAACTTGTAATGTTCACAAGAACTTAAGTTGATGAAAAGATCTAACACAACATTAGGTGATAATATATGTATTATTATGGATTTATAATCAGATATAATGGGGTGGTCATTTTGGACCGGGAACACAGAATKAATTAACATGAAACGAACACAACAGGAGGGTTAAGATAGCTAAATTATCCTTGGCATGACTATTTGATATAGAATTTTAGGACCCCTGTAAGTAGGCGATCAAAAACATTTATACACATTTTATTTGATGAAACATTGAAGTTAGCCTCACTCCTATTAGACCATAGAAATGCATTTAATAACAAATTCATACATGGAAAAACAGACATTAAAAAAATATATATATATATATATACTGTATACAGTATATAAATAGCCAGACTGTTTTCAAGTGTCTGTCCACTTCATTTTGAATACTTTTACAACACGGAAGCCAGACACAGAAACTATGGATACAACGTCCTCCTTCATATGTGTGCCACTAGAAAAACATTAGCATGTTTCTATTAGCTGATACATCATTACAAAATACACCATATTACTTACCKACTAAGGTGCCTGGACSTTGTAGGCTAAACTGCCAAGAAAAAAAMCATAGCCTAACTGATCCAAATGGTTGCTCAATCAGGTAGGCAAGATGCAGTTATTTAGTCCCAACAGTAGAGCTTTCTTTTCAGCACCATGGAGTGAATCCTTACCAACGCTACACCTGGTTATCAGCGGAGCCTTGTCTGGCAGTGAAACAGTTCATTCAGCCTCATTTACTGTCTTTAAAAAAAACATAGCTGATATGGCTGACTTACTTAAACAAATGTTTCTACTGTCAATTGAGATGTACAAACTATGACATAAGGGGACGACGAGTGGATAAAAGGCAATCCGTCATTTCGATTAAGACATTAATGAGCGAGTTAGGACGGACATAGTCAATATCACTATTTGTTCAGCACTTTTGAAATGTACAGTGACAGAATTCAGAACATGGGCCATTCTTACAGTATTCTCCCTGTACATCTAGTCAGAACTGTAGGATAATTAAAGGGGGCATATAATCAGACAATGAACACCCTTACAATATTCAATGATTACATTTCTCTTAAACAGGCTATATGCTACATGTGCACCAACAAGTCAGAACAGTAGGCTAAGTTATGAGGGGGAAAGGGACCAAATTATTAGGGTGAGGCACATGGGCTACTAACAACTTACTACACAACATACACTTCGTATTACTTTCTTAGCTACAGTATACATATCTCCCTGGCATATTACATCATTTATGCAGTAGCATAAGACATTTTTGGACTCACCTTGTTGTGCTCACTTGAACAGGAAGGTGGCGCAGCAGTCCTTGTGGGCAAATTTTGTCATCAAACTTTGTCATCAAAGTCTGGSATTCTCTGGATTTATGGTGCATTCAAGACAACTAGGAACATGGAAAAAAACAAGGCCAAATCATGATGTCAGTGATCTTCAGGTTGGACCTCTAGAAAGAGGCCAGAGTTCCCGACTTAGAATTCCAAGTTGGATGACCGTTCCCTTATTTTCCCAGGCGGAGCTCGAGTTCCCAGTTGTCTTTAACTCACTCAAGTCTGAGATTTCCCAGTTCTGAGTTTCCAATTGTTTTGAATGCGGCAGAAGTTATGCTGGATTGACAGCATGCCCAATGTTTTCAACGTCTGGCCCATGGTGTTGAATGTTTATCCTTTTAAGCTTGGAAAAGAGATCCTTAAACCCAGACTTGGACCACACACCCACTCCACAGAATAGCAGGCTAGTGATTGCTTTGCAACGCATGCAGTGAGACACTGATTATTTACAAACCACTCATTGTTTAATTTTGGATTTCCAACTTCCAATGTTTATGTCCAATGGCCGATCAGCACCAATAGGTTTTATCGATAATTTCTCTTCATAGGASAAGGATTGAAAAGGATTTGCCAGTAGTTTGTCAACATGATTCATGATGATGATGATGCAGTCCAATCAAAGCTACGGTAGATACAACGGGATTTGACATTATTTTATCCGTGGCCAATGGCCTTGAGCCTTCTTGGATGGGCACTTCTAATGTAATTCTATGGCAGCACCCAAGGGGCTTGAATTTTCGAGCTCTTCCCGTAGATTTTGCGTTGACATAGTGTCCCCATGAGTGACAGAACACTGAGCCAATTACGGCGCAACTAGAGAACATTACCAAACCCTACTACACTCTATGTTTTCCGCTGGCTGCCACACCAACACAGAAAGCACTGAGCTAGGCTGAAACACCTGCATTTTTGAGCTGCCTTACTCAAGACAGAAACAAAGAGACCATGTTTGATTGTGGCTTTATTTACATTGTTTGCAAACTGATACGTGACACGTATTAATGCCAAAATAACAAGCAAAACAGGCAACAACAAACACAAAAAAGTTTGTGTTTATACAGGACCTCCCGCACTCACCTACAGTCAACCAATCATATCAATGCGGAGCTATACTGAGCCCTCTACATTGTTACACAATTTGAGAGGCGCACTGTGTTGCGGTACAGAGCTCAATTTGGCCTCTGCATGCCTCCGGAGGCTTCGCAATTGCATCACACCATCCAAATGGCGCCTCCGACCACATTTCAGATCAAGCATAAATTGGTTCTTAGGCAGCATGCACTGGGACGCGTTGATCAGTTGATTGACAGGTGTAGGACTGTAGAACGATAAACTTTCCTCTAGTGTGGATGCTCAACGACGTGATGTAGCCTATAGTTTGTCATTATAGTTATCATTATAGTTGCCCTTAACTCTGACACAACACAACTCACGTTATTATCACAACCGCATTAGCCTACTTGTAAGTCTAGCTAATGTTAGCGAATTTGAATGAAATAAATATACAATTACATTTATACACTTACATTTATAGCCTGCTTGTTTACTTGACTTTTATACTCTTAAAAATTGACTCTCAAATAATGTACTCTGCCAAGTTTGCCACCAGTGCGCTGCAGTAGGGAGGTAAAGTGGAAGTCGAATCATCGCTACAGTTGTTTGGCTGGGCCCATAGAAACGTTTGAAAATGAGGAGGATATGTGATAGACATAAGTGAGCTCAGAAAAATAAAATATCTTGGAATATACCTTTTATGTGGAAATGCCCTATTCACTTCTATTGTTTTTTTCCCGTCCCGGTACCGGGTTACCTTCAGACAAGTGTTGTGATACTATTAGGCCTATTTGTATTTCTATTTATTATGGATTCCCATTGGCTGATGCCAAATCAGCAGCTACTCTTCCTGGGGACTAGCAAAATGAAGGTACTGTAGTTATATAAAAAAATGTAAACATTACAATACATTTCACAACACATTAAGTGTATGCCCTCAGCCCACTACTCTACTATCACATATGTACTGTATAACACAAAATCCATGTGCACGTGTGTATAGTGCATATGTTATGTCTCAGCCTCCGGTATCTATGCTGCAATAGTCTATGTGCCAGGGGAGCTAGGGTCAGTCTGTTATGTCTAGTGTAATTCTCCTGTCTTATCTGGTGTCCTGTGTAAATGTAAGTATGCTCCCTTTAATTCTCTCTCTCTCYYSYSCCYCYCCYCYCCYCYCCYCYCYSYKYKYGSSKMTRKRRMMCYSWGMYSTKYWCMSSRSRYGYKMYMYYKTSYCSSRSMYSYKSTKTTYKMSWCKCKCTCYCYCYCYCTCTCTCTCTCTCTCTCTCTCTCTACAGCACCTGCTGTCTTGACCACTGAATGTTCAGCTGTGAAAAGCCATCTGACATTTACTCCTGAGGTACTGACCTGTTGCACCCTCTACAATCACTGTGATTATTATTTGACCCTGCAGGTCATCTATGAACGTTTGAACATCTTGAAGAACAATCTGGCCTTAATGGCCATGTAATCTTATAATCTCCACCTGGCACAGCCAGAAGAGGAGTGGCCACCCCTCAGAGCCTGGTTCCTCTCTAGGTTTCTTCTAGAGGTCGACCGATTATGATTTTTCAACGCCGATACCGATACCGATTATTGGAGGACCAAAAAAAGCAGATACCGATTATTCGGCCGATTTAAAAAATATATATTTGTAATAATGACAATTACAACAATACTGAATGAACACTTTTCTTTTACCTTAATATAATACATAAATAAAATCAATTTAGCCTCAAATAAATAATGAAACATGTTCAATTTGGTTTAAATAATGCAAAAACAAAGTGTTGGAGAAGAAAGTAAAAGTGCAATATGTGCCATGTAAAAAAGCTAACGTTTAAGTTCCTTACTCAGAACATGAGAAAATATGAAAGCTGGTGGTTCCTTTTAACATGAGTCTTCAATATTCCCAGGTAAGAAGTTTTAGGTTGTAGTTATTATAGGAATTATAGGACTATTTCTCTCTATACCATTTGTATTTCATATACCTTTGACTATTGGATGTTCTTATAGGCACTTTAGTATTGCCAGTGTAACAGTATAGCTTCCGTCCCTCTCCTCGCCCCAACCTGGGCTCGAACCAGGAACACATCGACAACAGCCACCCTCGAAGCATCGTTACTCATCGCTCCACAAAAGCCGCGGCCCTTGCAGAGCAAGGGGAACAACTACTCCAAGTCTCAGAGCGAGTGACGTCACCGATTGAAACGCTATTAGCGCACACCCCGCTAACTAGCTAGCCATTTCACATCGGTTACACCAGCCTAATCTCGGGAGTTGATAGGCTTGAAGTCATAAACAGCTCAATGCTTGAAGCATTGCGATGAACTGCTGGCAAACGCACGAAAGTGCTGTTTGAATGAATGCTTACGAGCCTGCTGCTGCCTACCATTGCTCAGTCAGACTGCTCTATCAAATATCAAATCATAGACTTAATTATAATATAATAACACACAGAAATACGAGCCTTTGGTCATTGATATGGTCGAATGCGGAAACTATCATTTCGAAAACAAAACGTTTATTCTTTCAGTGAAATACGGAACCGTTCCGTATTTTATCTAACGGGTGGCATCCCTAAGTCTAAATATTGCTGTTACATTGTACAACCTTCAATGTTATGTCATAATTATGTACAATTCTGGCAAATTAATTACGGTCTTTGTTAGGAATAAATGGACTTCACACAGTTCGCAACGAGCCAGGCGGCCCAAACTGCTGCATATATCCTGACTGCTTGATCGGAACGCAAGAGAAGTGACACAATTTCCCTAATTATAAGAAATTAATGTTAGCAGGCAATATTAACTAAATATGCAGGTTTAAAAATATATACTTGTGTATTGATTTTAAAGAAAGGCATTGATGTTTATGGTTAGGTTTGGTGCAACGACAGTGCTAAATCATCACCCGTTTGGYGAAGTAGGCTGTGATTCGATGAGAAATTAACAGGCACCGCATCGATTATATGCAACGCAGAACACACTAGATAAACTAGTAATATCAACCATGTGTAGTTAACTAGTGATAATGTTAAGATTTATTGTTTTTTCTAAGATAAGTTTAATGCTAGCTAGCAACTTACCTTGGCTTCTTGCTGCCCTCACGTAACAGGTAGTCAGCCTGCCATGCAGGCTCCTCATGGAGTGCAATGTAAGGCAGGTGGTTAGAGCGTTGGACTAGTAACCGGAAGGTTGCAAAAACGAATCCCCAAGCTTACAAGGTTAAAATCTGTCATTCTGCCCCTGAACAAGGCAGTTAACCCGCCGTTCCTAGGCCTTCATTGAAAATAAGAATGTGTTCTTAACTGACTTGCATAGTTAAATAAAGGTGTAAAAAAAWATATATATAAAAAATGTAATTTAAAAAATCGGCCAAATCGGTGTCCAAAAATACCGATTTCCGATTGTTATGAAAMCTTGAAATCGGCCCTAATTAATCGGCCATTCCGATTAATCGGTCAACCTCTAGTTTCTTCCTAAGTTCCTGCCTTTCTAGTTTTTCCTAGCCACTGTGCTTCTACATCTGCATTATACATCTTCATTCATATTGCTGTTTGGGGTTTTAGGCTGGGTTTCTGTATAGTACTTTGTGACCTCTGCTAATGTAAAAAGGGCTTTATAAATACATTTGATTTGATGTGTGTGTGTATATATGCATGTGTCTGTGCCTGTGTGTGTGTCTCACATTCCCTGCTGTTCGAGAAGGTGTGTTTTTTAAATATATTTTTATCTGATTCTACTGCTTGCATGAGTTACTTAATGTGGAATAGAGTTCCATGTAGTCACGGGTCTATGTAGTACTCTGCGCCTCCCATAGTCTGTTCTGGACTTGGGGACTGTGAAGAGACCTCTGGTGGCATGTCTTGTGGGGTATGCATGGGTGTCTGAGCTGTGTGCTAGTAGTTTAAACAGACAGCTCTGTGCATTCAACATGTCAATATTTCTCACAAACACAAGTAGTGATGAAGTAAATCTCTCCTCTACTAGCCAGGAGAGATTGACATGCATATTATTAATGTTAGCTCTCCGTGTACATTTAAGGGCCAGTCTTGCTGCCCTGTTCTGGGCCACTTGTAATTTTCCTAAGTCCCTCTTTGTGGCACATGACCACACGACTGGACAGTAGTCCAGGTGCGACAAAACTGGGGCCTTAAGTACCTGACTTGTTGATAGTGCTGTTAAGAATGTAGTTTTACGCTTTATTATGGACAGTCCCCATCTTAGCTACTGTTGCATCAATATGTTTTGACCGTGAAAGTTTATTATCCAGGGTTACTCCAAGCAGTTTAGTCTCCTCAACTTTCTCAATTTACACGTTATTCATTACAAGATTTAGTTGAGGTTTAGGGTTTAGTGAATAACTTGTCCCAATTTGTTTTGGAAATATTTTGGACTAATTTATTTCTTGCCACCCATTCTGAAACTGACAGCTCTTTGTTAAGTGTTGCAGTGATTTCACTTGCTGTGTTAGCTGACGTGTAGTGTGGAGTCATCAGTATACATAGACATACAGGCTTTACTCAGAGCCAGTGGCAGGTCATTCGTAAAGATTGAAAAAAGTATGGGGCCTAGACAATTGCCCTTGGGAATCAAATCAAATGAAATTGTATTTGTCACATGCGCCGAATACAAGAGACCTTACCGTGAAATGCTTACTTTACAAGCCCTTAACCAACAATGCAGTTTTAAGAAAATAGAGTTCAGAAAATATTTACTAAATAAACTAAAGTAAAAAAATGAAATAATAATTAAGACATTAAAATAACAATAATGAGGCTGTATTGTTGATAGACAACAGTAATTGTTTCACCACTTCCACACTCACTTTACGGAATTGAAAATTACAATGCTTGTCCTTCATACTTTGGTCAGTTATTCATGGATGTGTAGGTTCAGAATTTGTTGTTGGCATGTCATGCTTCCTTTTGATAATATTGCCAATGAAAAAATCTTTAAAGTAGTTAGCAATAAATCAAATCAAATTGTATTTGTCACATACACATGGTTAGCAGATGTTAATGCGAGTGTAGCGAAATGCTTGTGCTTCTAGTTCCGACCATGCAGTAATATCTAACAAGTAATCTAATCTAACAATTTCACAACAACTGCCTTATACACACAAGTGTAAAGGAATGAATAAGAATATGTACATAAAAATATATGAATGAGCGATGGCCGAACGGCATAGGCAAGATGCAGTAGATGGTATAGAGTACAGTATATACATATGAGATGAGTAATGTAGGGTATGTAAACATTATATAAAGTGGCATTGTTCAAAGTGGCTGGTGATACATTTATTACATCAATTTTTCATTATTAAAGTGGCTAGAGATGAGTCAGTATGTTGGCAGCAGCCACTCACTGTTAGTGATGGCTGTTTAACAGTCTGATGGCCTTGAGATAGAAGCTGTTTTTCAATTAGCAATATCAGTGCGTTTCGTGATGAATGAGCCAACTGATTCAATTAATGATGGAGCCTATTTTGCTATTTTGCACAACATTTCATAAAAGTTTTTTTTACTATCATTCTTTATATAATTTATGTGTTTAATAGTACAGTTTCTTCTTCTTTTTGTTCAGTTTAGTCACATGATTTCTCACTTTACAGTAGGTTTGCCATTCGGCTGTGCAGCCAGACTTATTTGCCATTCCTTGTGCCTCGTTGCTCTCAACCATACAATTTCTATTCCTCATCAATCCACAGGGATTTTACAGTTTTGCAGTCATTTTCTTAATGGGTGCATGCTTATTAGTAACTGGAATAAGCCATTTCATAAATGTGTCAAGTGCAGCGTCTGGTTGCTCCTCATTACACACCACATACCAGCAAATAATAATTACATCTTAGTAATTGTCACGCCCTGACCTTAGAGATCCTTTTTATGTCTCTTTTTGGTTTGGTCAGGGTGTGATTTGGGGTGGGCATTCTATGTTTTGTTTTTCTATGATTTTCTATTTCTATGTTTTGACCATGTATGCTTCTCAATCAGGGACAGCTGTCTATCGTTGTCTCTGATTGGGAACCATACTTAGGTAGCCCTTTTTCCCACCTGGTTTTGTGGGAAGTTAACTTTGTTTGATGGCACTTAGGCTTAAGTGTCACGGTTTGTTTTTGTATTGTTTATTGTTTTGTTGGCGACATCTACTATTAAAAGTATGTACGCTCACCACGCTGCACCTTGGTCCAGTTCCTTCAACAGCCGTGACAGTAATCATAGTAATCACTACAAAACGTATTGTATGTTCTCTTATACACTATATTAGGCCCAGCCTTTGGAACTTTGGTTTTCTTAGATATGGCTAGCATATTATGATCACTACATCAGATGGATTTGGATACGCATTAGAGTAGATTTCTGCAACATTAGTAAAGATGTGATCAATACAATTGGATGAAACATTCTATACTGTTTACTGAAAACCTGAACCAGGTTGCAGGCACTGGTTACACCTTTAAGCTTTTTCTAGAGTGGGCAGCTAGTCAATATTTAGGTCAGCTATTTTCAGGTCTTTCCAGAGATGTTAGATTGGGTTCAAGTCCGGGCTCTGGCTGTGCCACCCAAGGACATTCAGAGACTTGTCCCGAAGCCACTCCTGTTTGTCGTGGCTGTGTGCTTAGTGTCGTTGTCCTGTTGGAAGGTGAACCTTCACCCCAGTCTGAGGTCCTGAGCGCTCTGGAGCAGGTTTTCATCAAGGATCTCTCTGTACTTTGCTCTGTTCATCTTTCCCTCAATCCTGATTAGTCTCCCAGTCCGTGCTGCTGAAAACATCCCCACAGCATGACGCTGCCACCACCATGCTTCACCGTAGGGATGCTGCCAGTTTTCCTCCAGACGTGATGCTTGGCATTCAGGCCAAAGAGTTCAATCTTCCTTTCATCAGACCAGAGAATCTGGCTTCCGTCTGGCCACTCTACCATAAAGGCCTGATTGGTGGAGTGCTGCAGAGATGATTGTTCTTCTGGAAGGTTCTTCCATCTCCACAGAGGAACTGTGGAGCTCTGTCAGAGTGACCATCGGGGCCTCCCGAGTGGCGCAGTGGTCGAAGGCACTGCATCGCAGTGCTAGCTGTGCCACTAGAGATCTTGGTTCGCGTCCAGGCTCTGTCACAGCCAGCCGTGATCGGGAGACCCATTGGTTGACGCACAATTGGCCCAGCGTCGTCYGGGTTAGGGGAGGGTTTGGCCGGCAGGGATATCCTTGTCCCATCGTGCTCTAGCGACTCCTGTGGCGGGCCGGGCGCATGCACACTGACACGGTTGCCAGGTGTACGGTGTGACCATCAGGTTCTTGGTGAACTCCCTGACCAAGGCCCTTCTCCCGCGTTTGGCCGGGCGGACAGTTTTAGGAAGAGTTCGTGGTTCTAAACTTCTTCCATTTAAGAATGTGTTCTTGGGGACCTTCAATGCTGCAGAAATGTTTTGGTACCCTTCATTTTTGCCTCGACACAATCCTGTCTCAGAGCTTTCCTTCGACCTCATGGCTTGGTTTTTGCTCTGACATGCACTGTCAACTGCAGGATCGTGTCCAATCAATTGAATTTACCACAGGTGGACTCCAATCAAGTTGTAGAAGCATCTCAAGGATGATCAATGGCAACAGGAGGCACCTGAGCTCAATTTCAAGTCTCATAGCAAAGGGTGTGAATACCAATGTAAATAAGGTATATCTGTTTTGTCATTATCGGGTATTGTGTGTAGATTGACGAGGGGGAAAAAAAGATTTAATCAATTTTAGAATAAGGCTGTAAAGTAACAAAATGTGGAAAAAGTGAAGGGGTCTGAATACTTTCCGAATGCACACATATTCCGAATTCACACATATTATCCATACACTGATTGTTAGCACTTCGTGGTCTATAGCACCTTCCCACAAGAATGGGCTTCTTTTTTTCTTTTTACTCTTCTGGGATTCTTGATTGTTTTTATTGCTGTACTGGGAGGCTGATCAGAGCAAGACATGACAGTGATATTTATGTTTGAGCATATAGTGCAGGGTGAGCTGCACACAGTGGACATCCTACTGAGCCAAACTGTCTCAGTGCTAACAATATAACTCAGGTTCATAGGCGCGTGATTTACTGCATACAGTAGCTGTAGGGTTGACAGAGGCCTTCAGGGGAGTTAGAGGGACATAAATGAGGTTACTTACATTACGACTGCCATGTACATTTGCAGCAGCAATACGCCAACTCAGCGATACAATGGTAGGGATTATCTGAGCGGGGATTTGGTCACTGATAAGTCATTGTCTCAAAACAGCCTTGAAATACGCTGACAGGGTCCAGGAGCCAAGAGGATTTGGGACTTGTGAGGGAAAATGGAGAGTCTCATATTTTCATAGAGAGGTATATTCGTGTGTAGCCCAAACCATTTGGACGGTACAGATGTTTTCAAGAGAAGACTGATTTTCGAAATGTCTCCTGGTCTGACAAGCACCATTGTAGCTCGGCCACCTTCCACCGCAGATGCGAAAGGACGATATCGGCGGAGGCGGTGGATTAAACAGGTGGATTTTAATGGAGATGTTTTTATTGTTTATTTATTATGCCTCGAGCGGAGCATGAGGGGGCTTCATGCACAGACATTATTTTCATTTTGTTTTATTTTAATGTCTTTTTTATGCCCAGCTCATGAGGCCCCTTGATGATTTAAGGCAATTGTGTCTTGTGCCTAATGGTAAATCCGCCAGTGTAGTCAGGCTCATCACATATAATTATTATTACAAACAGAAGATCATCACTTCTCACAATGGTGCTCTTTAGTAAAGTTAAATCAAAGCTGAATCAATGTCTAACAAGATCACATAATGATTGATTTGCATTTTACTCAACAGAACCGAATATAATACCGTAGCATAGTAGGCCTATAACTTTACTGTTACACCAAAAACACCAAATTTCTAATGAGATTTTAGGATGGTTAGATGAAGCTGAAAAGTAAAAAAAAATAATGATAATACAACTAGGCAGGATATACACTTTGATTAGACAAGAAAGTCTAATAGTTTTTTAACACCATCAGATCTAATTCGCTCACAAAACAGTAATTCAAAAATACCTAATATACCCATGAAACTTTGAGATCAATCAAATGATTGGCATGGAGATGTGAAGAAATACACTACATGACCAAAAGTATGTGAACACCTTCTTGTCGAACATCTCATTACAAAATCATGGGCACTAATATGTAGTTGATCCCCCCTTTGCTGCTATAACAGCCTCCACTCGTTTCCACTAGATGTTGGAACATTGCTGCGGGTACTTGCTTCCATTCAGCCACAAGAGCRTTAGTGAGGTCAGGCACTGATGTTGGGTGATTAAGCCTGGCTCGCAGTCAGCGTTCCAAGTCATCCCAAAGGTGTTCGATGGAGTTGAGGTCAGGGCTCTGTGCAGGCCAGTCAAGTTCTTCCACACCAATCTCGACAAAACATTTCGTATGGACCTCGCTTTGTGCACGGGGGCATTGTCATGCTGAAACAGGAAAGGGCCTTCCCCAAACTGTTGCCACAAAGTTGGAAGCACAGAATCGTCTATAATGTCACTGTATGCTGTAGCGTTAAGATTTCCCTTCACTGGAACTAAGGGACCTAGCCCGAACCATGAAAAACAGCCCCAGACCATTATTCCTCCTCCACCAAACTTTACAGTTGGCATTATGCATTGGGGAAGATAGTATTCTCCTGGGATCCGCCAAAACCAGATTTGTCTGTCAAACTGCCAGATGGTGAAGCGTGATTCATCCCTCCAGAGAACGAGTTTTCACTGCTCCAGAGTCCAATGGCGGCGAGCTTTACATCACTCCCGACGAACAGTTCTTGAGCTGATGTTGCTTCCAGAGGCAGTTTGGAACTCAGTAGTGAGTGTTGCAACCGAGGACAGACGATTTTTAAAATAATTTTTTCTCCCCAATTTTCGTGGTATCCAATTGGTAGTAGTTACAGTCTTGTCTCATCGCTGCAACTCCCGTACGGACTCGGGAGAGGCGAAGGTCGAGAGCCATGCGTCCTCCGAAACACAACCCAACCAAGCCGCACTGCTTCTTGACACAATGTCCATCCAACCACCAATGTGTCGGAGGAAACACCGTACACCTGGCGACCTGGTCAGCATGCACTGCGCCCGGACCGCCACAGGAGTCGCTAGTGCGTGATGAGACTAGGATATCCCTGCTGGCCAAACCCTCCCTAACCCGGACAATGCTGGGCCAATTGTGCACCACCCCATGGGCCTCCCGGTCGCAGCCGGCTGCGACAGAGACTGGACTCGAACCCATAATCTCTAGTGGCACAGCTAGCACTGTGATGCAGTGCCTTAGACCACTGCGCCACCCTGGAGGCCGGACAGACCATTTTTACGCGCTGCACGCTTCAACGGTCCCGATCTGTGACATTGTGTGACCTACCACTTCACGGCTGAGCCGGTGTTGCTCCTAGACATTTCCACTTCACAAGAAGAGCACTTACAGTTGACCGGGGCAGCTCTAGCAGGGCAGAAATTTGAAGAACTGACTTATTGGTGGCTTCCTATGACGGTGCCACGTTGAATGTAACTGAGCTCTTCAGTAAGAGCATTCTACTGACAATGTTTGTCTATGGAGATTGCATGGCTGTGTGCTCGAGTGTATACACATGTCAGCAAAGGGTATGGATGAAATAGCCGAATCCACTAATTTTAAGTGGTGTCCACATACTTTTGTATATATAGTGTATCATTCACTATTGAGTGATGCTGGCCTATTTTGAAATGAGGTAGCCTATACCTAATGAGGTGTTTGAGGGTATTACAAATATAAAATTGTATTTAGACAATGTGTGGGCATAGGCAGACTTTGCAATATGACCGAAAATAACTTCTAGACATCATGACTGCGATTACTCACCACGGACTAGCAGAATCCTTTTTCTTATTTCACGACTCTGACGAGCCCGAGGCGGAGGATATACGGCTCCCTAGGGAACAGGCCCCGACCCCAGTGATATGCGTGAAGAGGAGGCGGATAAAGAGAGGGCAGGCTGCCATCTGAGGAGTCGGAGGCGATCTAATAAACCCCCACTCCCCTCAAATCTGCTAGCAAACATGTAATCTTTGGACAATAAAATGGAAGAGTTATTGGGAAGATTAAACTACCAACGGCACATTAAAAACTGTAACATCTTATGCTTCACGGAGTCGTGGCTAAACAACGCCAATATCAACATACAGGTGGCTGGTTATACGATGTACCGGCAGGATAGAACAGCGGCGTCTGGTAAGACAAGGGGCGGCGGTCTATGTATTTTTGTAAACAACAGCTGGTGCACTATATCTAAGGAAGTCTCGAGCTATTGCTCGCCTGTGGTAGAGTTTCTCATGATATGCTGCAGACCACACTATCTACCTAGAGAGTTCTCATCTGTATTCTTTGTAGCTGTTTACATACCACCATAGTCAGAGGCTGGCACTAAGATAGCATTGAATGAGCTGTATTCCGCCATAAGCAAACAACAAGAAAACGCTCACTCAGAGGTGGCGCTCCTACTACCCGGGGACTTTAATGCAGGGAAATTTTAATCAGTTTTACCACATTTCTATCAGCATGTTAAATGTGCAACCAGAGGGAAAAGAACTTTGGACCACCTATACTCCAAACACAGAGATTCATACAAAGCTCTCCCTCGCCCTCCATTTGGCAAATCTGACCATAATTCCATCCTCCTGATTCCTGCTTACAAGCAAAAATTCAAGCAGGAAGCAACAGTGACTAGATCAATAAAAAAGTGGTCATATGAAGCAGATGCTAAGCTACAGGACTGTTTTGCAAGCACAGACTGGAATATGTTCTGGGATTCCTCCAATGGCATTGAGGAGTACACCACATCTGTCATTGGCTTCATCAATAAGTGCAACCATGACGTCGTCCCCACAGTGACTGACGTACATACCCCAACCAGATTCCATGGATTACAGGCAGCATCCTCACTGAGCTAAAGGCCAGAGCTGCCGCTTTCAAGGAGCGTGACTCTAAGAAATCCCGCTATGCCCTCCGACGAACCATCAAACAGGCAAAGCATCAATACAAGACTAAGATCGAGTCGTACTACACCGGCTCTGACGCTCGTCGGATGTGGCAGGGCCTGCAAACCATTACAGACTACAAAGGGAAGCACAGCCGAGAGCTGCCCAGTGACATGAGCCTACCGGACGAGCTAAACTACTTCTATGCTCACTTCGAGGCAAATAACACTGAAACATGCATGAGAGCACCGGCTGTACCGGAAGACTGTGATCAGGCTCTCTGCAGCCGATGTGAGTAAGACCTTTAGACAGGTCAACATTCACAAGGCCGCAGGTCCAGAAGGATTACCAGGACGTGTACTGCGAGCATGCGCTGACCAACTAGCAAGTGTCTTCACTGACATGTTCAACCTCTCCCTGTCCGAGTCTGTAATATCAACATGTTTTAAGCAGACCACCATAGTGCCTGTGCCCAAGAACACTAAGGTAACCTGCCTAAATGACTACCGACCCATAGCACTCACGTCTGTAGCCATGAAGTGCTTTGAAAGGCTGGTCATGGCTCACATCAACACCATTATTGCAGAAACCCTAGACCCACTCCAATTTGCATACCGCTCCAACAGATCCACAGATGATGCAGTCGCACACTGCCCTTTCCCACCTGGACAAAAGGAACATCTATGTGAGAATGTTATTCATTGACTACAGCTCAGCGTTCAACCCCATATTGCCCTCAAAGCTCATCAATAAGCTAAGGACCCTGGGACTAAACACCTCCCCCTGCAACTGGATCCTGGACTTCCTAACGGGCCGCCCCCTGGTGGTAAGGGTAGGTAACAACACATCCGCCACGCTGATCCTCAACACAGGGTCCCCTCAGGGGTGGGTGCTCAGCCCCCTCCTGTACTCCCTGTTCACTCATGACTGCACGGCCAAGCACGACTCCAGCCTGATCACCGACAACAACGAGACAGCCTATAGGGAGACCTGGCCGTATGGTGCCAGAACAACAACCTCTCCCTCAACGTGATCAAGACAAAGGAGATGATTGTGGACTACAGGAAAAAGAGGACCGAGCACGCCCCCATTGTCATCAACGGGGCTGCAGTGGAGCAGGTTGAGAGCTTTAAGTTCAGAACAAACTAACATGCTCCAAGCACACCATGACAGTCGTGAAGTGGGCACGACAAAACCTATTCCCCCTCAGGAGACTGAAAAGATTTGGTATGGGTCCTCAGATCGTCAAAAGGTTCTACAGCTGCACCATGGAGAGCATCCTGACTGGTTGCATCACTGCCTGGTATGGCAACTGCTCAGCCTCCAACCGCAAGGCACTACAGAAGGTAGTGCGAACGGCCCAGTACATCACTGGGGCCAAGCTTCCTGACATCCAGGACCTCTATACCAGGCGGTGTCAGAGGAAGGCCATAAAAATTGTCAAAGACTCCAGCCACACTAGTCATAGACTGTTCACTCTGCTACCGCACGGCAAGCAGTACTGGAGCACTAAGTCTAGTCCCAAGAGGCTTCTAAACAGCTTCTACCCCCAAGCCATGAGACTCCTGAACATCTAGTCAAATGGCTACCCCTCCACTGCCACTCTCTATTGTCATCTATACATAGTCACTTTAATTAACTCTACCTACATGTACATGTGCCCCTGCACATTGACTCTGTACCAGCACCTTTAATTACTTGTTACTTTTATCCGTATATTTTGAAACTGCATTGTCAGTTAGGGGCTTGTAAGCAAGCATTTCACTGTAAGGTGAATTCGGTGCATGTTGTATTCGGTGCATGTGACTAATAAAATATGATTTGGAGGATGCGTTTTAATGAATACTCTAGAATGATAGGCTATTCAATTAGCTACATCTGTCGGTACAAACGTTGATTTGGGAAATCATGACGTCATTTATATTTTTGGGCGCTCCCTCCATTAATAATAAAAAAATAAGAGCAATGATGTCCCACTCTTTCTGAATTCACCCTATGCCTAGTGCACAACTTCAATCTCTAAAGCATGATCACATAAATGTAAAACAAATGACATGAGATGTCTTTATTGTCCTCCATAGCTCWGCGACAGACAGAGGGGCAAGCAGCAGGCTGTCTAGTTCTATTCGACAGTCAGCAGCGAGCGCATGATATGCGCCCTCGTGCGTGTGGTAACAGCAGTTGTCCGACCGAACTGAAAAAAATGAAAAAACAACGCAGCCATTTTGAGTCGAGAATAAAAACTCAAAAGAGCAAAGAAATCACATTATTTCCTCTAGAATGATTCCAAATAAGTACAATCGGTAACATCGCGTGTGGTTCGTTTCCATTTGGCAATCCTATCTGTACTGTCGTACCAATTTTTCGTCCGTGCTTTCTCATCCGGCTGGCATTCCAAAATGCAAGTTAAAACCATTTATCCCAACCTTTAAATCTAGCAATAACCAATCAGAGCACCCGGAATCCGATGTCAGTGACGGAGTATCCAATCGGCGCATGCGTCTCACGATCGAGTGTAGTAGGGTAAAGATGGCGGCGGGCTCGGATTTGCTGGATGATGTTTTCTTCAACACGGAGGTGGACGAGAAAGTAGTTAGTGATCTCGTTGGATCTTTGGAGTCTGAGCTCACGGGATCGGCTCGCGGAAACTCTGCAGTCAGGGTCCGGGCTGCCGCAAATCACATTGGCAACTCCGCTGTATGTGGCAATTCCAATGTCCAGGACAGCAAAATGGGACTTTCACAAGAGCTTGCTAAACCAGGTAACGTTAACGTAAGATATAGGTTTAGCAGCTGACTCTGGTTAGCACATTTTGTCACGTTTTTCTGTTTTCGTGTCTTTTAGCCACACCATTTGACAAAACTCTTGCTTATACACATGTTCAACTCATATATATTTGATATTTCCCTTTCTCTCATGTTTCCTCTGCTGTAGAGACTAGCGTCCAAGGGGGTGTCATTAATAGGACGAGGTCCACCATGGATACAGCGGCGGGCTCAAGCACGACAGCGGGACACAGTCAGAGTAAGACGGGGACAGCCGGTGGTGTGGTAACAGTGGTTCCCGATCACGGGGAAGGGATCGGAAAAACCGGGTCGGCTGGTGTACAAACTTTAAATGGAAGTAGCGTTGTAATAAACTGTCATAATTTGGTGAGCTCGGCGAGCAGCACAGTGCCCGCCGTCACGATTGTCAACAACGGACCAGGCTCCGTGGTCAAAGGAAACTCAACTTCCAGCACTGTCATTCAAACCTCTCCAATGGACAATGCTGTCACTTCAACTGTAATATCGTCTCCGCCGTCTGTTCGGAACAGTGTGCCTACTGTCACGCTCGTGAGGCCGCCTATGCAAACCCCCGGAGCAGTCACCTCGCTGAGCGGGAGCAATACCTGTCTGACATCATCTGTCAACGTCGCTCACCCTGCGTGTTCAGCAGCACAAATCAACAAGTCGGAGTCGCCCAAAACGACAATACAAAAGACTGCACAGTTGACGGGGACAGCAGCAGCGTTAGGGAAAAGCCCGTCGACTCTTGCGATCAGTCCTGGCGGGATAAGGGCGATCGCTCCTCAGGTATTGGCCCCGAGATTTCCGCAGCCCCAACAGAACGGTCCAAACATCCAAAACATTCAGCTCCCCCCAGGTAACTTTTCCATTCTCAGTTGATATTGTATAGCGGATTCATCGACGCATGATTTGATGTGTTTAGAGTAGACAATTATGTCAGTGAGCCACAGCGAGTGGAGAGGGCGATACAATGCATCTTGCTTTGCAGCGTTTCAAGGCTCTGTCAATGTGATCAACACACTTTATTGCAAACTTATGCGCTGAGGCACACAGACAAGTCTTTTGTTTGTTTATCAGACAAACTGTCCAGTTGCTATACTGTGTGTGTGTGTGTGTGTGTGTGTGTGTGTGTGTGTGTGTGTGTGTGTGTGTGTGTGTGTGTGTGTGTGTGTGTGTGTGTGTTTTGCTGTCCATTGTTCATGCTCCTCTAGCACACTGTGACCTGTGGGAACATTCTATTGATTCTGTCTACTTGTTTTTGCTTGTAAAAGCAGATTAGTGTTGTCTGTTGTGCTGTTCTCTGTTGTGTGGTCCTGATAGCACACATACCATGGACCGACCCACTGTCAAAGGGCACACTGACACTGTAGCGCATCATGTAACCTAGTTGCAAGCATGTGTCAAATATTCTGTTGGAACTGCATGTCTCACAGGTTCTGTCTAACGATGCTATCCACCATTTAAGCTCGCCACTGAAAGTTGCGTTTTAGTGATAATTACTTTTTACTGTACCACTTTTCAGCCAAGAGTGGCCAAAATATATTTTCTAAGCAAACAATGCTTCAGAAGTTATCCAATCGTGGTGCATG
Source organism: Salvelinus sp. IW2-2015 (assembly GCF_002910315.2). Taxonomy (NCBI): domain Eukaryota; kingdom Metazoa; phylum Chordata; class Actinopteri; order Salmoniformes; family Salmonidae; genus Salvelinus; species Salvelinus sp. IW2-2015. The sequence goes on from NC_036847.1 coordinate 3,801,622, forward strand.
TAGCGAGTCTGTCTGTTGATCTGTGACCCCTGTTTGACCTCACCTCTGACCACCTCCATGCCCTCTGCCCTGTGCAGGGATGGTGTTGGTGCGCAGTGAGAGTGGGCAGCTGTTAATGATCCACCAGCAGACCCTGGCCCAGATGCAGGCTCAGTCCCAGAGCCCCATGACCCCACAGCCAGCCACCCCCACCAGCACTCCCCCTGTCCAGATCACCTCTGTACAGGTACACACACACACACACACACACACACACACACACAACACACCACAAAAACACACACCCAACCACACAAAAAAAAACACCACACACACACCACACACACCACTGAAACTGTAAATCATCTCTTAGCTCCAGTGATGGAGAGATCACAGTGTGATTGAATAAAGAGAGGGATGAGAGGGATGAAAGAGCGACAGAGGTGACACAGAGCCAGTTAATTTACACCTGTTGCACCAACCAAAAATCAGACTAGTGCGCCATGTACCACGCACGTTCATGGGATGCGATGCTTCGTAATGACGGTTGCTAGGCAGCGCCAGTGGCAGTTCTCAACATTAGGCATGTCCCATCACTTCGCAAAGCCCACCGCTATTTATGCGCGTTTTCTCAACCACAGCTGGATGGCTCAATCAATAATTACTTTGGGAATGAGAATCAAGTTAATGCGGTTGAAGGCATTTCTCATATTGTTGCGTACTGAAACTCCCAAAGTCGTCCAACCGTTTGAAATACTTTTAAAGCAATAGCCGTATGTGGTCAACCGTAATTTCGGCACCGTTATGATTGGGCCAGTGTTATCGCGCTGCTTTGAGACGAGCGCGGGGACTTACCTTGATGAATGAATCAATGTCCGATTTTTTTTGTTTTCACCGAATATCCGTTTGGATATTTGGTCACAAATTAGGCCGGGAAAATGTTAGCAAAATTGAGGTGAGTGTTCATGATGAGCTTTAGTCTGGTTTGCTCGTCTAGCAGTGTTAACAGAATATTTTGCCGGTATGCTATGTAGCCTACGGTAGCCTAGTATAACATGTGGATTCTTTTGCTCGTCACTCGTGTGGTAGCCTAGGCTATATTCCGACTAAAAGCTCTTGACTTGTCAATCGGTATGATTTTGTTTCACAGAATCTCCGTCTATATGTTTGGTTAATTGGTTTCTGTCCGGGCAAATAAGAGGAGGTGGCAGATCATCTATTTGTTCGCTCATATCTGATCAGACCTTTTGAAAATAGAGATTGCTATTATTTTCTGTGCATATCATGAAAGAATACGCCTGTTCCCTACAAGGCGTAGATCCTACTCCCAGACATAGCTCATAGAAGGGTTATGTCCAGGTGGTGCAACAGGTCTAATTTTAAGGTCGGCAAGTGGGGTTACGACCAACTGGTGCAACCGTCCCCAGAACCCTTGTCCTATCCTGTAGGCTCCAGGGATGCCCCTCATGGCCCGCCAGGTGACCCCCACCACCATCGTCAAGCAAGGCACCCCGGCCCAGACCACTGTCCTCCAGAGGCCTCCTGTGCTACAGCAGGTAGGTACACACCTCACCCCCATCTTCTCTTGAATTATCTCACCCTCTCTCCTTAGTCTCATTTCATCCCCTGCTCCCTTTGTCCCTTTCTCCTGTAGAACACCATTGTGCTGGGTGGGGCGTCTGCCACCCCAGGTCAGGCCCCAGTGCAGCCTGGCTCGGCAGCAGCAGTCAACCAGCGAGCAGGGACCCCCGGAGCTACCGGGACACCAGGCACTCCCACTACCACTATGGTGAGACAACACTCCTCTACCCCCTCCTGCATTTGTCTACTCCTAAATGGTCATGCAATGGTTTTTACGTGTGTGTGTGTGTGTGTGTGTATATGTGTGTAGGAGACCCTGGAGAACGTGAAAAAATGCAAGAACTTCCTTTCCACACTGATCAAGCTGGCATCCAGCGGGAAGCAGTCGTCTGAGACCACGGCCAGCGTCAAGGACCTGGTCAAGAGCCTGTTGGTACGCCTGTCTGTCTGCGTCCGTTTCACTCTCTCTCTCTCTCTCTCTCTCTCTCTCTCTCTCTCTCGCTCTTACTCTTTTTCCTCACTCTGTCTTTCTACATTGATGTCTGTGTTTTTCTACCACTGCAGGAAGGCAAGATCGAAGCGGAGGAGTTCACCAGTCGGTTATACCGGGAGCTCAACTCCTCTCCTCAGCCATATCTCGTGCCTTTCCTCAAGGTGTGACCGATGGCTTTTCCCATTCTTTAATGTAGCTAGCTATTCACTCGCTACCCAAACAAATCCAAGTGGCCGGAAGATGCAATATAGATGAGGGAATGACCTGTGCTCTCCCTCCCCATCTCCAGAGGAGTCTCCCCGCACTGCGTCAGATGACCCCAGACTCGACAGCCTTCATCCAGCAGAGCCAGCTTCCCCAGGCCAGCGTCCAGCCTGCCTCCTCCTCCTCCACTGCCCTGACTGCAGTGGTGCTGGGGGGCACGGCCGCCGCACAGAGACTCCCTCTTAACAGAACCACCACCACCAGCCCCGGGGCCAAGGGGACCATGCACCAGTCCCCTGTCATCAGCCTGGCCCAGACACCTCACAGCAAGCCTGGCCTGGTATACTATATCCTAATGATACTCCACTCAGTGTTTCCGTGTACTGTATAGGGGGGGGGGGGGGTGCCTTGTTTTCTTCGTGTCACATGAAGTCTATATGACTATGTTATGTTGAGGGATGACCCGAAGTGTATCACCTGTTTCGCACTACATGGCAAAGCCGAGCTGCACTGGGCTGGCCTGGTTACGCATCCACCGTAATTGCTGGAACCATGCTAGAAAGGACCATG